>NW_028252264.1:0-32048 GCF_964263255.1 Lissotriton vulgaris | reverse complement strand
GACACCACAACATCACTCAGGGGCACCACCACATCACTCAGGGACACCACCATATCACTCAGGGACACCACCATATCACACTAGGACACCACCATATCATTCATCACCACCCCCCTTTTGTAAATCGATTGACGGGAAGAGAGGCACAAGAAACTGTGCCAAACATTCAACCCAACTTCCAGCATATGAAGTTAAGTTGTATATACTGTGGTGCTATGCTGTCATATGGCAACATGAGCGTCAACCTGATGAACATGGCGTTTGAAAATCATAAATGCCCTAATGCACCCAAGAAATAATTTTTTTTTTTTGCTCCAGTTGAGCCGTTTTCAATGCCTGTTTTTTGTTGTCTCCCCTCCATAAAAAACACAAAAAAAACATAAAACAGTTCTAAAAATACAAAAAAATCAAAAAATGTTCAAAAAAAAAAAAAAAAAAAAAACAACAAAAACAAAAAAAAACAGTTCTTTTCAGAACTACCTCCCCTTTCAATCAAAATTGCTAGAATGTTTATCACTCTGGCAAGCTCTATTTCTTTTGGTTCGCTTCAAGTTCGTTGACCGGTTCGCGAACTTTAAGCGAACTAAAAAAATATTTTTTAAAAAAAAAAGAAGAGTTAGTATAAGGGAAGTAAACAGAGAATAATGTAAAAAGAAAGACAGCTATAGAGAGTAAATGAGAGATACTGTCAATGACATCATCAGCAGTGCATTGCGGGTAAAAAGAGTAGAAAACATTTACCTTATAATTCTTGTTACCTTTTTTTAAATATTTTTTCATACTTTCAATCTGTAAAAAAAAGAACAAACATTTCCAAAAATATTAAAACATGTATTTAAAAATTAGAAAAGACAAGGGAAAAGGTTCAAAAACAAACAGTTTTTCAACAACTTTGACATTTACAGAAGTCTCTGCTTCTCTACGTCCCCTACACAATCCTAAAGATATATATTCTAAAGAAACTGTATCTTGATGTTGATGAACTGAGGCCTATTTTGGAACATGATGTTTTTCTTGCACTGCTAATGTCTCACAATAGTGATGCAATAGCAGCGCAAAAAAGATGTAAAGCCATCATAAAATTGTGTCTAACATTGTAAATGCTTGATTTAGGATGCAAATAAGATGTGTGCTTTCAAGAGCTTTCTTTGAGGTGAGGCCTCTTTTCTTTTTTTAAAAAAAACACTACCCAGAAGTACAGCACTGAAAGCATTAAAATTGATATTTACAGAACTCAGCTTACCCATATGTACCTCACATTTCTAAATGTATATCATAAGGACAAAAAGCATAACATTAATTATACATGTTAAATGGTTTCTTTTTGCTGTTCTCAGAATGTATCAAATTTCACTTAAATCAGTGACTTGAAGGTATTCATCATGTAACAGCGGGGAAAAAAAAACACAATCAAAATGACTGTGTTTAAAAAACCCATACAACCTTCGAAATCTGATTTCAAAACTCCTTAAAATTAACTTACTTTCAATGACGTCGAACGATCTCCTATGAACAGCATCCACTCTGTTGTGCTACAAATATTTTCAGCCCGCCACTTTCTGAAAGAAAACCTCCATCGATACGTAAAATATGTTACATAGAAAAAAAGACTTCTCTCATTATATCACATGTTTCCACTAGGCCAAATCATGTTGCCGCGATTCGCAAGTCTTGTTATTCTTCCAATCAAATCCCGACATTTTCTATTTTCGCAACTTTCAAAAATAAAATATTTCACATTATTTTCACAATCCTGGACTACTAATAACTTACTCTTCTTTGTCACTCATGTTCTCCTTTTCCTATGACACTGATACTGCTTACTATGAAGCAGACTTACTTGCATTAGGTTTATATAGTTGGATTTTTAATCTAGACAGCATTGCAGACTTACATTCCCTCTACTTAAAATTTTGGTTTTAAAAACACCAGGTAAGAATTTTTAAGGTCAAACGGCAATTTTTTTTTGAACGTTACAACGGAATCATTACAGAATGACCAGCCGTTTCCAGACTTTAAGTAAGCTGTATAATGTCCTGATGTTGTTGATGGACCATCGTGATAGATAATTGCTACAGTAACAAAAGTCCTCCCTGATATTGACAGCTGAGAAGCCACAACATTTTTTATTAAAGTTGACAATTTTGATCCATCAGGCCTACAACGTTGGATCATTAAAATGACATACTGGCCATATCTACGTATAAATAATGTTGACATCATATCACATTTACATTGGCTACACTCCATGTTGTGATCCGCTGCATTTACTAGCTTATTAAAGGAGACTGATTTACTGTCTGGCAAAGTTAAATATATAAATCTTTCTGAGTCTACACTAGTAGTACTTGATACCATACAGTTCTCGCAGTCATGCTGCCATTGATAAGAAAGCCCAAACAGGTGATCTACATCTACACCCTCAACTTGCAATATATCAAGCATATACATTAAAAACTCCTGACAATCTTGCTGATTATTTTCAGAGAAGTCTGTTTGACCTGAACATTCATCTAACAGATAACGAACTTCAGACACACTTTCTACTTTTGTTCGATCAGTGCTACATTTCTCGAAAACAGAATTCAACAAACAGCATAAAATTTGTTCAGAATTCAACAGAATCTGTTCTTTTAAACTCTCTAGTGAAAAGAGAACATTAACCACTACATTTGCATAGCAGTTGACACCAGAACTGTTTTCAAATTGAAAACCGACAACATCTTCAACAGAATCCACTTTCTTTCTGCTAACAATTTTCGGTTCATTGACTTTTAGTCTTTTTGCAACAACCTCCCTACTATTACTGCTATTTCTACGTTTGCGGCCTACCACACGTTTCTCAAACAAAGGATATTGAGGCAAATGTGGCGCATACTCTCTTCTTAACCTATTGTATTCCTTAACACAATCTAGATCCGCACAAATGTTTGTGACATCACAGTCAATCAAGTACAATCCCGATAAAGTTCTAACTCGTGACAATGCCACATATGCCATACCCTCCTTGAACACAGAACTGCCAATATTCACCAATGCACAGTCTACACTTAAACCTTGCGATTTATGGATTGTCACCGCATATGCCAAGCAAACAGGAAACTGTTTACGGCGAACATATAAATCTTTAACAAGCAAAAACCTAGCAGAACAACGACCAATTTGCTGTACTTCGTCAATGCCATCAAATTTAATTCTTAAAAATTCTATTCCATCTCTATTTCTGTATTTCTCAAAATCAACAACATTACCCATTGATCCATTTACCAGACCTCTTTCTACATGTAAATTCCTTCTCAAAATAATTCGGCAATTTAAACACACATTCAAAGTCTTTTCAAAACCCGCTGTTTTAGATATAGTCTTCTCTAATGAATCCAATTTTGATTTCAAATTGTCTGACAAAATAATTGTTGATCCCATATGCTCTAATTTGTCGATAGCTTCAAGTTTCACAATCTCTTGCTTTTCTAAATTCAACATTTTGTTGTTGAAGATGGCACATTCTGCAAGAGTTGGCATGAGACATATCCCGGATTTTTTCTCAGTAATTTTCTGAAAAATATTCTCAGGCACAATCTCTTGTTTGGGATATAAATTTGACAGTAATCGTGCATTTAAAGCTTCTTTCCCATGCTCGGTCACTTTTCCAATTCTAATATCTTGTAGAATATTCTTGTAATCTTCATCCTTTGCCTGACGCATATTTTGATGCAGTTCTGCATAATTGAAGTTTAACCATATATTGACGTTGCCAATGCTCCCTAGGCACTTCCTGGTATCTTCATGCGTGAGTATTTTGAACACAGATTGACCTTTTACTGGTGTCAGCTGCAGAAGATCTCCGAAAACAATGATGTGTTTCCCACCAAATAACACATCATATTCAGTTTTAAGTACTTCTTGCATTCTCAAATGCACAAAGGCAAGCATGACATTGGAAACCATGCTTACTTCGTCAATGATAAGTAGTTTCATTTTCCTCAAGACTCTTGAAACTTCACAGCAAGCATCTCCAGATAACTTGTTGTATTGTAATTTGTTGTCATGCTCCACCGGCAGCATCAGTAGACGATGCAAAGTAATACCTTTAATGTTATGTGCTGCCAGTCCAGTAGGAGCGGTGACAACACAAGACAGCGATGACTCAGTCCTTTCCTGCAAATAACAAGAGATTGCTTTAATGAGGAAACTTTTTCCAGTTCCCGCTTCTCCACTCACGTACAGTCGGACAGGCTTCAACGATGTACATGAGCACTTGTTCTTCTCATGACTTAATCCGTGCTCAATTTCCGTGGTAACTTCATCATATATTTTCCTCTGCTCAACGTTGAGTTGTTTTTCCAAGTCTTCTAAGTTAACTGAATCCTCCTGAGCATGTGCCATGGCTCTTTCCACTTCATTCATAGCAGTGGCAGCTTCATTTTCGATAATAGGTCCTCCAAGTGGATCTTGACTCAATGAAACAGAACTCTGACTGTCCTGAGAACTGTCTCTGGCAATCTCGGCTGCAATCGTTGCTTCCTGCTCAATTTCCAAAGTTAGCATTTCTTGATATTTAGAAAAAGCAGGACATTCTATGGACTCCTTGGCTGCATTGAAAGAGTCTTCGTAACAGAGGAAATCTCCAAGCAGTTCCTCTTCTGCACGCCAAGGCTTGAAAAGTTGCAAAAGTGCTAAATAGAAAAACTCCTTTTTTTCTGGAGATTCACCACTCAATTTTCGATGGTTTACTAATTGGCATTTTCTTTGCTTGACCAGGCATCCCTCACTTCCAATTACAGCATACACTCCTTTCTCAATATCTTCTTTGATGTTCCTCTTGAATATATAATTTTGGAGAACCTCATATAGACAAACATTCTCAAGGTGACTGCTTCGATTTGGATAATATGTATCCAACATGTTGGTCTTCAAAATGTCGGTACTGTTTGGTTCCTTTTCTGCCAAATACTCAATTTCCCGGACAGGTTTTAGAACTCGATTTCGCGTTGCAGCAAGACCAAGACTCGCCCAAACGAGACTCCTGGATTTGGCATAGAGACTTGCTGAAGACAACCGGTCAGAACATTCGTAAGCTCCGATTTCTCGATGCGACAACATCTTCAGACTGAAACTGTACAACTTCTTGCTGAGGCTCTTTTCATGAGAAATGTCCTCCCACATATCCTTCAGTTCGGTCTTTTCTTTTTTGGTGATGTAAGATGTCACATACCGAGCCACAGCCATACAGTTGTCAGCCACAAACTGTATATCCATGTTGGCATTCCACATGGACAAAATCACTGGGTTGTAGTCATTGATGTACTTGGACTCTTCGTTCCTTTTCAAATTGTATGTATTCTTGGGTGATTTCCTCGTCACATTATGTCGCAGCGAAGACATCAAACTGTTCACTCTTCCTTTAGAAATCACCGGTCGTGGAAAGTTGAAACGACATTTGGTGTAGAACTTGTCCTTGTTTCTGAATTTACGACGACAGTACTTTCCACAACGATGGCTTTGGAAACGTAGAACTTGTTCTCTTAGACTTTTCTTCTCCGTTGCGTTTGGAACAGCACACGTAGAATACTGTTCGATGAAATTCATCACTAAGTCATCCGGATCTGTTCCAAATTTAGGTGCATCCTTGATCCACAACAACATATGTATATGAGGGGCACCTCTGGCTTGGTACTCCTTTCTCCAGAAGAAATCCAACACCTCTCCAAGAGGTGGATTCTTTTTATTTGTGATGAAAGACATCATAGCTTCAAATCTATGATTGAAGTACCTGCATACATTCACTGGATCCAAAGAACACAGTTCTCCAGGTGTCTTGAATTCAATGTTTTCAATATTTCCATTTGCCTCTCGTAGAAATTCAAGTAAATCTTCCCAGCCATACTCGGCACAGCTCAGAGTGAGGAACCATGTTGGAGTTCCTAAGTTCCTCAGCATACATTTTAAATCACCATGACGACGGTACCAGTACTCATTAGTACCACGCTGACACGCCATGAGATTAATTAAGTGAGAATCCAAAATACTGTCTTGGACATTGACTTTATGCATAAAGTCACTTGCCGAGATGTTTCGCATCTGTATACCACTTTTTAAGATGTGGTTCACTGCATATGACAGTCCAGACAGATCGCTTTCAAACAGGAGATGAAACAAATAGGGAATGCATTGCCGAAACCTAGGATCTGCTGCATACAATCGTAAAGTCCGGTATTCAGACACAGGAATTTGATGAGGTCGCTCATCATATCTTCCTCCTTGACCTGTGGGAAATAGCTGTGGGAAACACCGAGCTTCCAAACTTTCCTCCCAAACACTAATGGGACTCCCTTTTGCTTGTTTCATTTGAAACAACTCAATAGCATTCCCCATGACTTCCTTGGAATGCAAAGGATGAACACTATAATGTTCATATATTTCTTCACTTTTAGAGGCCTCTACTTTCTCAATTTGGCCAGCACACAAATCGCTATCCTCTTCATCACTTACTTCCTCTTCTGCAACATATACATTCTTATAGTACTTATTATTTTTCTTCAAATACACTGTTGCCTTTTTGACTTTCCTAACATCCACTAAATCTTGCCATATTTTCTTATTCTTTGTCGGAACCCCATTAACCAAGATAACCAGAGGTTCCTCTTCCACTTTTTCTATTCCAATTGTGTTAATGTTTTTCTTCAAATCTAGAGGCAAATAAACAACTCTTCCCTTTAATCCTCTCTGTAAATCTGCTGGAGGCAACTTCCCTGTCTTTGGCTCCATTCTTACAATAGCCTGAAAGGGATGGATACTTTGAATCAAAATAGATTCATAAGTATTTAAATCCTTCAATTCAGAAGGAATCTCAACCAATTCCAGATTATTATGAACTGCCCTAGCAGGCATCTGGTTTTGGTTTAATTTATTACAACAATAAGTACACACACGTTGATCCGATCCCAAATCAAAATAATTTTCTACCATCAAGTATGTGGCAAAATCCTTCCATTCACTATTATTTTCCCTTTCACTTTTTGCATATAAATCCACTACCTTAGTCTGATTCTTATAATAAGTGCGTCGACAACATACACAAGTGAAATTAGGCCTCTCACTTGATTTCATCTGAAACGTGGCAATTTCCTTCTGAAAATTATCTGTACTGGAAACCTGTACATTATCTTCCACATTACCCTCTACTTCAGGGTCAATTCGAACATTCTCATCTTTACTACCAAAGTAACAAAACTCAATTTCTTCACAAATATTTTTCACATCTATTTCAGAACCATGCAAAAGAGCAGCACATAATTGTTTAAGCATAATTGCTGGACTCTTAGCATAATACAACATTCTCACTAATTTTCTCACTTTATTATGATGCACTGCTAGCATCCTGAAATGATGAAAAACACTCTGGCATACTCTCCTGGAAAGACAAGCCAGTGAATGACCACGCAAACCTGTCATTTGTCTCACTCTGCAAGGATCTAAATCTTGCAACAACTTCATTTTCTGCTTCAAACTTTTCTTATTAAATGTCCGTATAAAATCACAAAGGAAATTGATGGAAACCTGTCGCACACTGCAAATAGAACTACACTTCCAAATGTACACAGGACCCTTAGGACGTCTTCCTAAAACCTCATCACTTAGCGCCTCTTCTGTCTCTGTTGTCACAAGTTGTTCTTTTTCAACTGGACAACCATCCTTCACTTCATAAGCTCGACCACTGATGTCAACTGCATGCACCAAATCATTATCCTGGAAATAAGTCTCCTCATTAAAAAATGCCTCAGAACTTGAACTATGCATCCATTCTCCGGAGAAAACTTCACAAAAGTTAGTACGATTTACTACTCTCTTCCATCTACTTTTTGTTTTGAAATCAGAAATTACCTTGCTTAGTTTCCTAATTCTATTGATTACCAAAATAAACAACTTTGGCTTAATTTCAAAAGCATGATCAATAATTTTCTCTACATTTCTCTTCTTCTTATAAAATGCCGCTTTCTGTTGGCCTTTCTTTTTAATACTTTTCAATAAATTAACTAATATCCTATTACGGAACATTCGATTTCGAATGTCCCTAAACTGTTGTTTCCTTCTACTATCATGCACAGAGTTATCTCTTCCTCTACCAGTAACATTTGTGATGGGTCTCTCCTTTCCATTTAAATTACTTTTCTTTTTGTGAACTGAAACATTTTTTTGAGCAAAACTTTTTTTACTACAAATATTTCTTAAGAATGATTTCGTGCTCTTACCCGGACCTTTCTTGGTGTTTTGACAAGTATTTGGGGAAGAGGACTGCTGCAATAAAACATCATCCTGCTGTCTTTGACGTTTTCTAGCCTTTCGTATTCGACTTTTGGAAGGCATTTTCCAAACTATGAAAGAATCTGCAGTTGAATCTGTGGAAAAATATAATATAAAATGTTATTAACCACTATTACCAAACAGTAAATAAATAACAGTCATCTAAAACTTAATGCCGTACTAATTATTTAACATAGCAAATGTTTTCCACCAGCACTGCATCACAAAAATGACACTCAATGGTACAAAAAAGGCATACAACACTCATAAATCACTCCCTAATATTTTAAATCATTAATTCAGGATGACGATAAGATGTAGCCTATCTAAAGATTTGTTTAGGCCCTGATCTTTAGACTGGGGTAAATGTGTGTCATTGATCCACATTCAGTCCATCACCTGTTTTGTTTATTTGAGGTGAGGCCAACACATGGTTGCAGATAAGATTTTCACTGAAAAATATCAAAATAAAAAAAACATGTGAAGGCCTACCAATGAAGTAAATCATTAAATGAAAACCAATACATTTCTGGAAATATGCACTACTAGTGCTTCATAAGATGTTTTGGGTCATATTTATAAGGCATTTGAGTATCTAGTATGCTATTTTACGTTCTTCCTGGTGCAAATTTATTGTAAATATGCTCCCACCTGCGGTTGGCAAATTTAGATTTTGATTATGGGAGTTAGATAGGCATGTTACTAATTTACCAAAAATGGTGTATAACCCCAAACAACCTTTGAAGCAAATGCTCTTAGCCATGTTATCCACCTCCCATTGGATAACATGGCTAAGAAGTGCTTGCAAATGTGAAAAAAACGGCCGCAATGCATGAATATCGCAGAAAAGTCAGCGATATTCATGCATTTTCCAGCACATGCTCTTAGCCATGTTATCCACTTCCTATTAAATAACATGGCTAAGACTGCTCAGGGCCCCATGAGGAACGCTTTCCATTTAAAAAGGGAAAAATAACATCAAAGACACTAAAATGCCTTCTAAATATGACCCCAAACAACCTAAGAAGCTCTAACAGTACATATCCTGAAATGTAATTGATTTCAAAATTCGTTTTTAAACACAGCATATAAATCAATTGTATACCTGCATTCATGGAGAAATGACTAAAAATGTCCTTGAGACACATGAAAGTGTTTTCTGGAATGCCCTAGCACCATTTTTGGGACACTATTAACATGGCTACGTAACTCCCATAATCAAAATCTAAATTTGCCAAGCGCAAGTGGGAGCGTATTTACAAGACACTTGCCCCAAGAGGAACACTTTCCATTTAAAAAGGGAAAAATAACATCGCAGAAAAGTCAGCAATATTCATGCACTTTCCAGCAAATGCTCTTAGCCATGTTATCCACTTCCTATTAAATAACATGGCTAAGAACTGCTCAGGGCCCCATGAGGAACGCTTTCCATTTAAAAAGGGAAAAATAACATCAAAGACACTAAAATGCCTTCTAAATATGACCCCAAACAACCTATGAAGCTCTAACAGAACATATCCTGAAATGTAATTGATTTCAAAATTCGTTTTTAAACACAGCATATAAATCAATTGTATACCTGCATTCATGAAGAAATGACTAAAAATGTCCTTGAGACACATGAAAGTGTTTTCTGCAATTCACTAGCACCATTTTTGGGACACTATTAACATGGCTAGGTAACTCCCATAATCAAAATCTAAATTTGCCAAGCACAAGTGGGAGCGTATTTACAAGACACTTGCCCCATGAGGAACACTTTACATTTTAAAAGGAAAACATAACATCTTAGACACTCAAATACCTTATAAATATGGCTCAAAACAACCTATGAAGCTCTAGCAGTACATATCCAGAAATGAAATTGATTTCTTAAATCGTTTTTAAAAGCAACATCTCTGTTTCAGCTTACATAACAGACCATAAAATGGGCTCCATGTACCACAATAACTTGTGTTACTGCATGCCAGAATGTTACACCAAATATGCAATTACAATTTCTCTATGAAACTAATTCTATTAGTATATCACTAGAGACAAAACCACATTTTAAAAACACAGCTTTCTTCATCATTTTCTCCTTAAATCATACTATTCTCTATCTAAATTAAATAAATCTTTTCTCACCTTAGCAAATATTTTTTGAGTTTTGAAAACAGTCTGAGAAATACACCAAATTGTCTTCAGCAGAAGAAAAAGGATGCACTCCAAAGGCTGCAGCTATTGAAAGCACAGAAATACAGATATTCTTTTCACATATCTCTCATATTAGCCAATCATACCTCTTCCCTCACTTTTTTCAAATCAAAACCCTTCCCCCCTCTGCCCTGTCTACCTTGTTTCCATAGCAACCACCTCCTGGAAGACCTCTCATGTTTGCAAATTCACACAACAATGTTTCAATTGAACTCTGAACTCTCAGTGCACCTGCGTATCCAGTGCAATCTTTCATTAAATGTTTCTTCCTTGACCATTCAAATTACATCTTTCAAAGAACACATCCATGCACCCTAACTTTCTGTTTTCAGAAATGGAAATGCACCAATCACTGCTAATGAATCATTAGCATTGTAAATCCACAGTTTTTTTTCTTTAGAAACTCCTACTGTTTCAACTGCCCTTTCATTACCACACTTCATCTGACTGCAGAACAACCTTCTCCCACCATGTTTAAGGTCTGGATTGTTGGACATAGTTACATCCACTGGGCTCAAAGGTATGCTGAAAGCAGAAATTTACCTAACCTCAATTTACAAGATGTGGAAATTAAGTGGTTGGGCCAAAGAGGATTAAAATGTCACCAATTGATACCATTGGTGAAAACCTTTATGCATTTGCCAAAACCTGACCTGTTAACAGTGCACTGTGGAGGTAATGATTTGGGCACTTTGACAGGGGTAGGTCTGGAAATGCTTTTAAAGGACACCTTTGAGCAATTAATGGCACTTTTTCCTCAAACTGCCTTGGTATATTCCAATATATGCCAAAGACAGAAATGGAGGTGGTCCAACCAATTTTGTCCACAAATTGAGAAAGCGAGGAAGCATGTAAACAAATCTGTTTCAGCTTACATGAGAGACCATGGAATGGGCTCTCTGTACAACAATAACTTGCGTTACTACATGCAAGATATCTACAGAGGAGATGGAGTTCACTTCTCAGATGAGGGCAACAGAATTTTCATTCTGAATTTAAGACTGTGCATTGGTACCTACTTATAAGTACCTAAATGTACCATAAACCCAAAAGCTCTTCTCAGAGCTACCCTACATCTGATCACTCACAATTATTATTTTTCTCTAACTTTTTT
Source organism: Lissotriton vulgaris (assembly GCF_964263255.1). NCBI lineage: Eukaryota > Metazoa > Chordata > Amphibia > Caudata > Salamandridae > Lissotriton > Lissotriton vulgaris. The sequence continues at coordinate 20,434 of NW_028252264.1, read as the reverse complement.
CACTAATTTTCCACAAAATTTGCTCCCCGGAGCGCTACCCGGTTCGCTAACCGAAAGCTAACCTCGCGGAATTTTTTTAAAAAAAGTTTTTTTTTCCGCACATATAAGCCTCCTCAGCCACGCTCAGAAAACCTAGGGGGTCAAGATAAGTCTACCATGACCCCTTCTACCCATTCTAAACATTATTTGCCCTCCATCTTGTATCTTAATGCGACCGAAACACAAAATGGTGGACTCCCGTGACGCTTAAGGTTCGCTAACCGGGCAGCTTCCCGGAAAGCGGTCTTAAAAAAAGGCGGGAAAGTAATTTACAGAAAAACGACTAGAGACACTCTCACCAAATATAGATTAGCTCATACTACATAACAATCCCTTCCATTCTCACAAATTTCATTGAAATTCCATTTAGCCATTTAGCCTGTAGACCTCTCCAAGTACCGTGAGGTAAATTACTTCACAAAACACATCTGAATTGTTGGAATTGACAACCAATGAAAATGTTACTTTCATTTTCTACTTTTATTACCTGACATTTAATTGGTTATATACCTGTATATATATAAAGGGAGAGAAGGAAACACAGCCATTTTGACTACTACTTCTTGTTGTACCTCCTATTTCAATAGCTTCAAAAAACTTCAACTTCTTTGTGAAGGTAAGTTATAATTTAATATATTGTGCACTATGACTTAATATAGTAGACTTTTTCTGCTAGATATACACTATCCCTCTGTAGTAGTAATGTATTTAGATAGACTTCTCTGTTATAGTTATCAATGGAGTAAGGCTTGTCTTGGTTAAATCACATACACTTTTTTATAGTCCTATTTCCACTCTCATACTATACACTGCCAAAAGATAAATTCACTGATAAAAACTGCCTATCTAAAATTAATCCCAACAGTGCCCTATCTCTACTAATATATATTTTTTTAATCCAAATTTCAGGCAAAATGGAAGGCGAGCAGCAAGTTTCTTTTGAGATGGACCTGCAAGAGAGCAGCCAGGAATTAATTGAACCAATTGACATGGAATTTATGGATGAAAGCTTGGATAATGAACTGCTGCAATGTGTCCAAGCAGTAGATGTCCTCCTTGCAAATGAGGACATTTTGCAACCTCACAGATTGCAAACAATATTTCAAGAAAATAATGACATTTCAGACACTGAAATGTTAGAAAGTTTAATAAATTATGAAAAAGAATCAAAATAAAAAAAACACTTTAAAAAAAAGAAAACAAAAAAAAACAAGAAAAACAACAAACAATTAACATACAGTATTAGAAAAGTCTTTCATTCTTTTATCCATAAAGTTCGCTGCCCAGAAAGCTATCCGGTTCGCGAACTTGGCGCTTACCACGCAAAAAAAAATTTTTTTTTTTGGACCCTCCTAGGCCCTTTTAAAACCTCCACATAAAACCTAGGGGGTCAACGAGGATCTACTATGCCCCCTTATGGTAATTTCCCCCTTTGTTTTGGCCTTCTCTTGTCTCTCGATCCTACCGAGAGACAAGATGGCGGCCGCTCCGGACTGTTTAGAATGTTGACAGACACCGGAGGGCCAATCAGCTTCTCATCGCAAAGTTCCGTTACGCGAAAGGTTCGCTAACCGGATAGCTGCCCGGAGCGCTGTTACAGATATATATCTTGATTTAAACGTTAATTTCTCAAAATCCACTGAAGCACATATATTGAGACCTAGCAAAGGCACATCGGGCTAACAGTCCCTACAATTTTGCCAAGTTTCGTGAAAATCCATTCAGCCGTTCGGGCTAAAAGTGAGTCCAACCGCCCTATGGAAATTAACATGGGAAAAAGGCGTTTTGGGACCCCCCTTTTTTCTCAGCCCCCCCTCCACAAACCCCCCCAAATTTTCAAGGGCTGCTCAGAAACAAAATGTGCCATTTTCCTGAAAATTTCAGCCAATTCCGGTTACAAACGCAAAAGTTATTAGGCATAGAATTTTCAGAAATCCCATAGGGAAAAAATCCTAACTATATATACCTACTGGCGACCAGTTAGGAATTAGCATTTACTAAACCTTGAAAATTCACTGAAAAAGCCATAGGTTATAGACCATATATAGTTAGGAATTCGCATTTACAAAACCTTATTTTACTCACACAAAACCATTGAAATTCCATATATAGTTAGTTGCACTAACTATATATCGCGCACCCGCAATCCACTGCTGATGATGTCACATATTACATCATTCATGACATGGTCAGTGACATCACTGATGACATCACTGATGACATCTCAAATGACATCACTGATGACATCACTGATGACAACATCCAGTGACTGTATGTTTCTGTAAAGTTAAAATATGTCTTACATATTGAAGAATGAGTGGATGTATAAGTGTCTGGATGAAGGATTTAGTAGGTGCATGACTGACTGTATGAGTGAGTGATTAAATGTGTCTCACTGAGTGCATGGGTTAGTGACTAAACTGTCTTAATTTGTGCATCATTATGTCTGTTGTTCTGTAAACTGTTGCATGTGTTGATAAGTAGCTATATGAGTAACTATATGGGTTATTGATTGGTTGCCCAAGTATTTGTATGGGAGACTGAGTGTGTGTGTGGGTGGCTGGGAGGTGTATGACTCTGTGCATAGATGTGTGAGCAGTTGATTCACTAGATGTATGGTTTCAAAAGTGCATGTGGAAACAGCTGTATGGGCGGTTGACTGTGTGCATGAGTGTATTGGTGAGTGAATGGATATCTCAGTGCTACATGTCAAAGTAAGTACATATGTAAAACACAGTACATGTGAGAGTTGACATATATAAATAACTGTGCATAAGAGCCAGTGAATGTGTGAGTGGCTGTATGGATCATTGTGAACTTGTATCAGGGATTGTATAAGAGAGTAAATATGTGTTAGTATATGTTTGAATAAGTAAAGTTTGTATAACTGTATAGTTGAGGAAATGGAGGTGTGATTGATTCTTTGCATGACTGACTAGGTGTGTGAGTAACTCCATGGATGAGTGACAGTCTGTGAGTGTCTGTTTACACTGATTGTATCTAAGGTTATATTAGAGTCTGAAGAGGTTCATCGTATTATCACATGAATGATATCATCAGTGATGTGATCAGTAATGTCAAATGAGATGTCATCAGTGATGTCATCAGTGATGTCATTTGAGATGTCATCAGTGATGTCATTTGAGATGTCATCAGTGATGTCATCAGTGATGTCACTGACCATGTCATGAATGATGTAATATGTGACATCATCAGCAGTGGATTGCGGGTGCGCGATATATAGTTAGTGCAACTAACTATATATGGAATTTCAATGGTTTTGTGTGAGTAAAATAAGGTTTTGTAAATGCGAATTCCTAACTATATATGGTCTATAACCTATGGCTTTTTCAGTGAATTTTCAAGGTTTAGTAAATGCTAATTCCTAACTATATATGGTCTATAACCTATGGTTTTTTCAGTGAATTTTCAAGGTTTTGTAAATGCTAATTCCTAATTATATATGGTCTATAGCCTATGGTTTTTTCAGTGAATATATATATATATACATACATATATAAACATATATCATCTGTATATCTACATAAATACAAACATAAATGCATGCATACATATACTTATATGCATACAGATGCATGTTATTTACATGAAAGTTGAAAAAACACTAATAAAAGCAAAGCTAAAAAGCCACCTCATTACAAACAGAATGGCTTTAACTTAAACGAGGGCGAGATCTATTACATTTTCAATGCTTGTTTACGTTGGTTCCATCAAGAAGGCATTCAGATGTGTCACACATTTGCCATAAATTCTGAATGTTAGCACTCTAGTTGCACATTAGATCACTGTAGTAAAGCTACTGCTCACCAGGGACGTCTGCTGCTGGTATTCAAAGTGCATGTTTCAGTCTGCATGTCAGAATTTTTTTAATGAAATAGAAGAGGATTTGAGAAGTCACTCAAAATAATCCCTAATTTTTCTTTCTGAAGCACTAATCATACTTTCTATGGCAAAATTAACCCCCTCATGTTGTTCCTTTTTAAATTGAGTGTTTTCAGACTTACCACTTCATTCCAATCAAGATGGCTTCTGGTGTGCCATACTTTTGTCATATGTAAGACTGTTAGCGCTCTAGTTGTTCTTTAGAACACTCTGGGACATTCTGTCATTGGGCTATACTTGGGGTACATCTGGGTGATATTTGGGCTACATTTAGGCTCTTTTGTCTCTGGTGGCCATCTTGGGAGACTGTATGTCAGAATTTTTTAATGAAATTGAAGAGGGTTTGAGAAGTCACTCAAAATGTGCCCTAATTTTTCTTTCTGCAGCACTAATCATAATTCATATGGCAAAATATACCCCCTCATTTTGTTCCTTTTTAAATTAAATGTTTTAAGAGTTACCACTTTATTCCAATCAAGATGGCTTCAGGTGTGCCATACCTTTGTAATAAGTAGGACTGTTAGCGCTCTAGTTGTTCTTTAGAACACTCTGGGACATTCTGTCATTGGGCTATACTTGGGCTACATCTGGGTGATATTTGGGCTACATGTGGGCTCTTTTGTCTCTGGTGGCCATTTTGGGAGACTGCATGTCAGAATTTTTTAATGAAATAGAAGAGGATTTGAAAAGTCACTCAAAATGTGCCCTAATTTTTCTTTCTGCAGCACTAATAATACCTTCTATTGCATAATATACCCCCTCATTTTGTTCCTTTTTAAATTAAATGTTTTAAGAGTTACCACTTTATTCCCATCACGATGGCTCCAGGTGTGCTATACCTTTGTAATAAGTAGGACTGTTAGCGCTCTAGTTGTTCTTTAGAACACTCTGGGACATTCTGTCATTGGGCTATACTTGGGCTACATCTGGGTGATATTTGGGCTACATTTGGGCTCTTTTGTCTCTGGTGGCCATTTTGGGAGACTGCATGTCAGAATGTTTTAATGAAATAGAAAAGGATTTGAGAAGTCACTCAAAATGTGCCTTAATTTTTCATTCTGCAGCACTAATCATACTTTCTATGGCAAAATATACCCCCTCATGTTGTTTCTTTTTAAATTAAATGTTTTAAGAGTTACCACTTTATTCCAATCAAGATGGCTTCAGGTGTGCCATACCTTTGTAATAAGTAGGACTGTTAGCGCTCTAGTTGTTCTTTAGAACACTCTGGGACATTCTGTCATTGGGCTATACTTGGGCTACATCTGGGTGATATTTGGGCTACATTTGGGCTCTTTTGTCTCTGGTGGCCATTTTGGGAGACTGCATGTCAGAATGTTTTAATGAAATAGAAAAGGATTTGAGAAGTCACTCAAAATGTGCCCTAATTTTTCATTCTGCAGCACTAATCATACTTTCTATGGCAAAATATACCCCCTCATGTTGTTTCTTTTTAAATTAAATGTTTTAAGAGTTACCACTTTATTCCAATCAAGATGACTTCAGGTGTGCCATACCTTTGTAATAAGTAGGACTGTTAGCGCTCCAGTTGTTCTTTAGAACACTCTGAGACATTCTGTCATTGGGCTATACTTGGGCTACATCTGGGTGATATTTGGGCTACATTTGGGCTCTTTTGTCTCTGGTAGCCATTTTGGGAGACTGCATGTCAGAATGTTTTAATGAAATAGAAAAGGATTTGAGAAGTCACTCAAAATGTGCCCTAATTTTTCATTCTGCAGCACTAATCATACTTTCTATGGCAAAATATACCCCCTCATGTTGTTTCTTTTTAAATTAAATGTTTTAAGAGTTACCACTTTATTCCAATCAAGATGGCTTCAGGTGTGCCATACCTTTGTAATAAGTAGGACTGTTAGCGCTCTAGTTGTTCTTTGGAACACTCTAGGAGGCTGCAGTAGAACACAAAGGAATCAACTGACAGTCTCTGTCCTTGTTGGATGTTTATGTTTTACTGAGAATGTCAGACTTCATTTTCACATGACTGAGAAAGATAATGTGAATTTACAGAAAATATGCTTTCAGTTTAGCTTATAGATCCCCTTCCAAACCACTGTGGGAAAATCATGAGATATTAGTTTTCTTTCAAACAATATTCATGATATCACAGCAGAAGGTTTTTTCACATGGTAAAATCACCTTAGAACCCACCACAATTCCTAAAACGAGTATGGTACCATCAACAAATGATTTATAATGTAACTAAAGTCCTAAAACCCTCTATTAACTACAATGCTTTTTAATGAGGTGCTATCATGTATATTGGTCCCAAGATGGCTGCCAACACTTCTTGGATGAAGTGCTGACAGCCAATCAGATCAGATGTGTGGTTAGGCTCCGCCCAGATATATATCTTTTTTTGAACCTAAATTATTCAAAATCCACTGGAGCACATATATTGAGACCTAGCAAAGGCACATCGGGCTAACAGTCCCTACAATTTTGCCAAGTTTCGTGCAAATCCATTCAGCCGTTCGAGCTAAAAGTGAGGCCAACCGCCCTATGGAAATTAACATGGGAAAAACGCGTTTTGGGACCCCCCTTTTTTGTCGGCCCCCCCTTGATGAAACCCCCCCAAATTGTCAGGGGCTGCTCAGAAACAAAATGTTCCATTTTCCTGAAAATTTCAGCCAATTCCGTCCACAAACGCCAAAGTTATTAGACATAGAATTTTCAAAAATCCCATAGAGAAAAAATCCTAACTATATATACCTACTGGCGACTGCCAGTAGGTAATATATATATATATATATATTACCTACTGGCGGTCGCCAGTAGGTAGTTATAGTTAGGATTTTTTTCAATGTTAAATCTCAAAATTCTATTTGGAATAACTTTGGCGCCGGTTGATGAATCTGCCTCAAAATTTCCTCAAAATGGCCTCGCGGCGTTCCGGTCCTTCCCTGAAAGTTTCGGGGGGATTCGTCAAGCGGGGGCCGAGATAAAAGGGGGGTCCCAAAACGCGTTTTCCCCATGTTAATTTCCATAGGGCGGTCGATTTCACTTTTAGCCCGAACGGCTGAATGGATTTCCACCAAACTTGGCAAAATTGTAGGGACTGGTAGCCCGATGTGCCTTTGCTATGTCTCAAGATATGTCCTCCAGTGGATTTTGAGTAATTAAGGTTCAAAAAAATATATATATCTATAGCAGCGCTCCGGTAAGCGCACCGGTACGCGCACCGGGCGCTTACCGCGACTTGCGCGCAGAAAGCTGATTGGCTCTGGGGTGTCTGTAAACATTCTAAACAGTCCGGAGCGGCCGCCATCTTGTGTCTCGGTAGGATCGAGACACAAGAGGTGGCCAAAACAAAGGGGGAAATGACCATAAGGGGGCAGAGTAGACCCCCCCTTGACCCCCTAGGTTTGATGTGGGGGCCATAAAAGGGCCCCACGGGGCAAAAAAAAAATAAAATTTTTTTTTGATTTTCGCGGGGTGAGCGCCCGGTACGCGCACCGGTAAGCGTACCGGGGAGTGTACCATGGGGAAAAAGAATGACAGTTTTAAAAGTAGCTGTTTAAAAAAAAAAATGTTTTGTTGTTTTTTTTAAACATACACATACATATATATAAATGCATATGCATATATATATATATGCATATATGTGTATATGTGTGCGTGTAGAGAGAGGTAGAGAGGTAGAGGTGTAGAGGTAGAGAGGTAGAGAGGTAGCGGTAGAGAGGTAGAGATTAGTAGAGAGAGAAGAAGAGAGAGGTAGAGAGGTAGAGAGTAGAGAGTGAGTAATAGAGAGTAGAGAGTGAGTAGTAGAGAGTAGTAGAGAGCAGTAGAGAGAGTAGCAGAGAGTGAGTAGTAGAGAGTAGTAGAGTGAATAGTAGAGTGAGTAGTAGAGAGTAGTAAAAGTAATTTACAATCGTTCGGAATATCGGTGTTTGGGCAGATATGATCCAGGGACCCCTAGTATGCAAGGGGAATTAGTCCCCCCTCTACAAACGCGCCAGTGGCCTGCATTGCAGAGAGGTGTAACAAGGGTGTGGCCTCATTACACTTCTCTGCAATGCAGCTCCCTCGCGCATACTGGAGGCTCCTGGTGGACCAGTTGACCCCAGGGACCCCCAGTATGCAAGGGGAATTAGTTCCCCCTCTGCAAACGCGGCAGTGGGCTGCGTTGCAGAGAGGTGTAACAAGGGGCATAGTCTCATTACACCTCTGCAATGCAGCCCCTGGCGCATACTGGAGGTTCCAGGTGGGCTAATTGGCCCCCAGGGGCCCCCAGTATGCAAGGGGAATTAGTTCCCCCTCTTCAAACATGCACGGGGGCTGCGTTGCAGAGAGGTGTAAAAAGGGTTGTGGCTTCATTACACCTCTCTGCAATGCAGTCCCCTGGCGCATACTGGAGATTCCTGGTGGGCTTTCAGGTCTTATATAGTTAGGAATTAGCATTAAAAAAACCTTTGAAATTCACTGAAAAAACCATAGGTTTCACACCAGTTATAGTTAGGAATTAGCATTTAAAAAACCTTTGAAATTCACTGAAAAAACCATAGGTTTCACACCAGTTATAGTTAGGAATTAGCATTTAAAAAACCTATTAAATTCACTGACAAAACCATAGATTTCACACCATTTATAGTTAGCTGGAAATTTTACTGACATAAAACCATTGAAATTCCCACGTTATAGTTTGTTGGACTCACTATAACTTGCGCGCCTGTAATGCACTGCTGATGACGTCACATATTACATCACTCATGACATGGTCAGTGACATCACTCATGACATCACTGATGACACCATCCTTGTGACAGAGTGACAGACCTAATTTCAGTGTAATGTAACGCTTGAAACACATATTCAAAAATAGAAACAAACATTTTCAAAAAAATGGAGATACCCAAACCAGTAACAACAACCAATTCAGTAATTCCACCATCTATATACACATCCACTCATTCACCAACAGTTCTATATAGTCACTCATATATATACTCACTCATCATATGTAGTGATACACCTATACATCCTGTTACACATCAGCAGTCATCCAAAAGTTACTCACACACATACTCACACATGCAAATAAACTATTGAACATCCATTTATTTGCATATACATTTATACACACACTACCACCTTACTTCTAAGGAAACTTACCCATACTTACTCTCTTAAACAATCACTTATAGAAACACATAGTTATTTAAACAGGAACTTCTACAATCTCTCACTATATATACTATACTCACTTATATACATCAATACTCACATATACTAGATTAAAACATATGTCGTTACTAATGAAGACACTAGTGAGACAGTCATTCACTCACTAACACACACATATACACACTCATCCACCCATACAGTCCTGCACATATGCTGTCTTCAAAACACATACAAACAGTGAGTCAGTCACCAACCCCTGCAGCCACTTATACACAAAGAGAAACACTGATACAAACATTTAAATATTTAAACAATACTCGCTAATATATGTATTCACTAAGATACACGTAATAAGCCAGTTACCCAACAAATTTTTTTTTTAAAAAACATCCATTTACACACTTATTTAAACATTTATTCTTCCATCGACCTTTACAAATACATATATAAAACAAATTTATTTTTCAGAAAGACACACATTCACTGGATCGTGTCATCAGTGATGTCATGAGTGATGTCACTGACCATGTCATGAGTGATGTAATATGTGACGTCATCAGCAGTGCATTACAGGCGCGCAAGTTATAGTGAGTCCAACTAACTATAACGTGGGAATTTCAATGGTTTTATGTCAGTAAAATTTCCAGCTAACTATAAATGGTGTGAAATCTATGGTTTTGTCAGTGAATTTAATAGGTTTTTTAAATGCTAATTCCTAACTATAACTGGTGTGAAACCTATGGTTTTTTCAGTGAATATATATATATATATATATATATATATATATGCAGAAATATATATGCAGAAACTCCAAGTTGCCACCTCCAATCTCAAAGAACCGACGAAGCAGGAGACAGACCACAGGCTTCAGGTAACTGATTTTATTTGCAGGTTTTTCTAGTGCAACCGACCATGACGCGTTTCGGGCTATGCAGCCCTTGTTCACATGCAAGGCGTAGCTACATTAGGTGATTTTTAAAGTGCAGTTTGCTCCGCCCTCTGGCCGCCTCCCACAGGGTAACGTGGTCTATTAACATAAACAACAGACTTGATGCGCCTGAGTTCATAATTAAACAACATGATTTGGTGAAATTGTGCATATTTGTTGATAGTAATTTCATATGCATTAACCACAGTAGAAATTATTAGAGATTAAGGTACATATCAGTACATACTCTGCATGAATGCATTTATGAGATATAGACATCATTTTATATACTTTAACATGGAGTTCAAACCATCAAGTGAGAGAAAAATAACCGGGTAAATCCATTATATCACCATGGATAGGGATGAACAACATTAATAACTGGAATGGTGTCCTTTCTAATAATTTCAAACAGACCTATGAACACTTACATGGAGGATTGGGCGGCTGGATGTGCAAATGAGCAAAAAAAAGTGCTTTAGTGTCAAACACCTAAAGCTAAGACAACCTTGTCTAGTGTGCAAAGAGGCTAAATCTAAAGTGCAAATATTCACATCACAAAAGTGATAACATTCATGATATATATGTTAATGTTAGTAAAGAATGCATGTAAAATCGTTACCAGTAATAGAAATATGTGCAAAGCCATATTATATAGTAAAAGGTAAGTATAAAATGCTATTCGAAAAACAATAATTCATCATGATTTTACAAGTGAGGAATAGATATAGTGATTAAATATACAGTGATAAATAAGAAGTATAAACGGGAAGGGAGGCCACAGACGTACAATGGCCGAAGGACAGAGATACACTAAGGAAGGGGGTATACTAAAATCTAATAGATAACAGGGAACCTGACTATCTATTGTGCATCATAAATAGTAATGGTTTATCCCTTCTTGTAATCCAAAGAAGTATGGGTGGGCAACAGGGAACCTGACTGCCCGCCCAACTAGAGAAACATCATGATGAATCAGACATTTAATGACTGTACTGAATGAATTTCATGCAGATATAATGTAAGGCTCCAATGTCCATGCAGGGAACACATGAATGAATCAGCCATGAACACGAATCAAGATAACAACAACAACAACAGTAAGCTCTATAAGAAGTTGTGTATATCCTCAGTATTATTGAGCCTTTTGGGCCAATTACTATCGAACTGAAGAATGAAACGTGTTTCTAGCTGTCTCAGTAGCAACCCCCGTGTTGCCTCCTCTACGCAAAGGAGGTACCGACCCCTCTACATAGTACCATAAACACTGCAGATCTGGATTGTATTTTAGCACAAAATGGCGTGCCACTGGGTAGGCTGGATCGTTATGAAGTATTGCTCTGAGGTGTTGGAGAATTCTGACGTGCACCTGGGCCTTAGTACTACCAATGTAGTTTAGTCCACAGGTGCACGTCAGAACATAGACTGCAAAGTCAGTTTTGCAATCATGGTTGCCCTTGATAAGAGTCTCAATCATGCTAAAGGGTGTGATAATGAGTCATGTTTACACCAAATTTGCATGCCCTACAGTGTGTGCATTTATGAAATCCTGCTTTAGTTTTTAGCCATGTGCCCTTTGATTTCAGCTCAGGACTGCTGATATCTAAAGAGGCTCCCATATTTCTAGCCCGTCGAAAGGTGACAGTAGGTGTACGGGTCAAAGCGGAATTAAGAATATTGTCAGTTAAGACTATCGGACAATTTTTCCGTATAATCTTTTGGATGGCCTTTTCTTCACTGCTGTAAGCTGTGATAAATCTAGCACAAGTAGTGCTTTTCAAAGCTGTATGAGCAATAGAATCAGTGTCACCAGAATCAACATCCGTTTTTGGTAAAAGGCTCTCCCTGCTTCTCAACCTTGCTTTAGCCAAAGCTTGGTTAAAAGTGCGATCAGAGTAGCCTCGGTCTTTTAGCCGGGCCTTTAGTTCAGTAATGCAACTTTCAAAATCAGTGGTAGAGCTACAGATACGTTTGATCCTTAGGATTTCTCCATAAGGAATACTAGATATGGTATGTTGTGGGTGGAGACTAGAGGCATGTAGTGTGGTATTGCCTGAAGTGGGTTTACGAAATAGGGTGGACTCTATTCTGTTAGCATTGATGTATACCTTGACATCCAAAAATTCTATTTGGGTGGGACTAATATGCGAAGTAAAGTGCAGATTGAGGGAGTTGACATTCATTTCATCCACAAACAATTGAGCCTCCTCTGCACTGCCCTGCCAAAGAATAAAAATATCATCAATATATCTGAGATATTTGACAATTTTTTCTCTTACCCACACTTCGTGCGTGATGGCAAGAACCCGCTCCTCCCACCAGCCTACGTGCAAGCACGCATAGCTGGGGGAGAAGCAGGATCCCATCGCCACGTCACGAAGTTGTCTCCACAAGTCCTTACCAAAAGCAAAATAGTTATTATTGAGACACCAGTTCATCAAATCAAGAATAACATTGTTGTGGGCATATAATTCCGCAGATCTTTTGCCTAGAAAGTGTTTAGTAGCCCTCAGTTCCTCTTCATGTCCGATACTCATAAACAGGGACTCAACGTCCAATGTCATGAGTAGCATGTCTTCTTGCCATTCTAGATCCTTAATTTTCAACAAAAAGTCACTAGTGTCTTATACATAGCTTGGTAATACAGTGACCAGGTCCTGAATAAAATAGTCTATGTAGCGGCCTACATTCTCACCAGCACTGTCTATAGCCGAAATGATTGGTCTTCCTGGGGTGAAAAGTTCCCTTAGGTACTTTGGGAATCAGGTAGAGAACCAGCAGCACTGGAAATTCTTTATTCATAAATTTAAATTCTTCTCCAGAAATTAGCCCTTCCCGCCGGTATTTACCCAAAAGTTTTTCAAAAGTGACTTTAGCCTTAGTGTATTCTTTGTCGTTGCTTTTGATATAGCAAGAAGTATCATGCAGTTGTCTGAGGGCTTCTGTTATATAGTCTTTTTTGGCCCACATTACCAAGTTGCCACCCTTGTCTGCTGCTTTTATTGCTATGTCAGGATTGGTACTAAGTTTTTTGACAAGAGCGATATATTCAGCTTGTTTGTGATTATAATGTTTTCGTTTGCGGTTACATGATTTGGTATATAAATGCTTCATTTCATTTACTATACAATCCTGGAAAGTATCTATGGCGTCTTTTATCATTAAAGGAGTAAATTTGGACTTCTTTTTAAATGGTGTAATACCTGCTCCTTTTTGAGTAATGTTGATTCTGGCAAATCTAGTTTGGGTGTTATCTTCATTGTCCTGACACATAGGCTGTGAGTCAGTAGCTTGGCATAAGTCATTGAGAGTCAGGAAGGTGGGTGCATCTGCCACTCTTACCTCGAGCACTCCGTCCGGAGTGCTAGAATTATCAGCGGGTAACTTATCTCCATCGGTTTTCAGTTTCTGTGTGGCAAAGAATTTCTGCAACTTGATTTTTCTGATGAACCGGCACACGTCAATGCGGGTTGCTGCATAATCAAAGGATTGCGCTGGGCAAAAATTAAGTCCTAGAGCTAAGAGTTGTTCTTCAGCTCTGCTTAAAGTAATGTTAGACAAGTTGATCACAGCATTATTTTGTCTTATTTCCTGCGATGCCATGGAACTTTTGTTTTCTTTGTTTTCTCGTTTTTGTTTGGCTTGTTTTCTGTGTTCTCGTCTTTTTTGGTTTTTGCCTTTGCTGTTGATGTTTGGCTGTTTAAGCGTGGGCGCAGTGTCATCAGTCTTTCCGCCACTAAAAAATTGAGTTCCTCTTCCAGATTGAGGTTAGGGGCTGCTTGCAGGTTTCTGTCATGTTCTTCACTCGTACCACTTGATATAGAAATCGTGTCTTTATTAGTTACTTCATCTTCATTGTCTGTCGGTTCTCCATGTGCCATTTGTGATGTTGCAGGTCCGGACTGCTTCTTGATATTGCTGGTGTATTGGAGCGCCCCATCTTCCTAAAGAATTTTGTTAAGATTCATCAACCGGCCCCAAAGTTATTCCAAATAGAATGTTGCTGATTTCCTATGGAAACTAGGCCCTAACTATAAATAAATATATATATGGTGATTTGAAGAACCAACACAAAATAAAGAATTAATTTTGCACCTACTTTGGGCCCATATCTGTTTCTGCAGCTTTGGAACTCTGCATTGGATTCGGATATCCTTGGAATATATATATATATATATATATATATATATATATGGGCCTGAACCCACAGTGAACAGGAAAAGATTCACTGTGACCTTTTAAATTGAAGGCGAATTGCGGGACCCACTGTGGGTAAGAACAATAAACTGTCCCTTTATTTACTTAAGAGAGCTACAAAAGCGAACTATAAATACCAAGATGCATAGCAGTGCTACGAAACACGGAAGGCACACTAAATGCCATTTAAGTGAATGAGTTACACGTGGGACAGCATCTGCAAAGCCTCCACGCCCAGAAGAAAAAGCAGACAGCTTTGAAACGCGTCGGCGGAGGGAAATAATTACGGAAGAAATGCCACTTTGGATTGCAAAATAAAAGTGGGTTGTTCCTACCTGCTGTGGAGTACGTCCTTGCTGCAGAGCATTTTGGAACACACACACATATATATATATATATATATATATATATATATATATATATATATATATATATATATATATATATATATATATATATATCCATCAAAAACGGCGTTCCTGTACAAGCACTCATGCATCCAGGGAAAAACACAGTCCACACCAAGGTCCAAACACGTAAGGTTTATTCCATCATAAACCGAACATGACGCGTTTAGTGCTCCACGGAGCTCTTGATCACACAAATTGCCACAGTGATTACACATATCCTGACTTAAACATAGAAAGGAGACTACGCTCTCTGTTGATCCGCCATGTTACGCTAGTCAATATTCCAAGTATTACTGTGTATAGCGTGTGGTTGGAACTTATTGCCATGCCGGTTTTTACTGTGGTCATCTTTATCCAAAAAAAGTAAAAGGTGAACATTTAAACATGAGAATTAATCACGTTTCAAATGGTATTCACATTAATAGCATTTCTTAAACTGTACTCCACAAATATGTATAAATATTGAAATCCCGTTGGAGTTAGAACGAGTTGAAGTTTAAAATACAACCTTGTGTTCTCGCTACCCTGTAGGTATCGAGGAAACCTGGATTGCACATGATAACGTCATAATGTGAAGGGGCCGGGTTACGCTCTCAGAGTTACCTGTGTTGTCAGGGTAACTATGTGCTCCGATAAACACAATTACCAAATCGGAGTATCTACCAAAGTTTGGCGTGCTATTAATGTTTAGGGCCCCTTAAAAAGGAGTATCATGTCCCCTCCCATTCCAGGGATGACTGGGACGTTCCCTTGCAGGGATGGGGAAGCGGGGAAGCATTTTTAGTTCTGTGTTACCAAGGTAACAATATACAACTTTATTTTCCAGGTTCGTGAACAATAGTTCCATAGTGACCCAGTCAGTATAGTATTTCCTGGTTAGTGGAAATAATCTAAGAAGGGTTGCAGAGCACAAAAAAAACAGGTGGCTGAGTTAGGGGTGGCAAAGTCGTTACACCCCTCAGACATTATTAATCCCTGGTTAGTGAGTTGAAAGAGGTTAACATCTCAGTGACCATTCTAGTTTGGCAAAACATACTGTCAGGAGGTAGGTCAAGAAAATATGCGCTCTTATTGTGTAATCCACCATGACAAAATATATAAATAAACATGTAACTAGTGCACACATCAAAATCCAGGATTGACATGTTGGAGAAAAGAAGAAATCTTACAGTTCTATCTGACACATAAATATACAGATGCTATTCTTGTTGCAAGTGCACATTGTATTCCTTGTCGATGTTATGTCTGTTAGGATAACGAATACAGAGCCCAATTATGTGTCTAGATTCTTTTTGCCTTAATTTAAGCAAATGATTTCCTCCCCTTTGACACAAATTCACCTGTTAAATGATGTCATATGACAGTTTTTTGGGGTCTGAAAAATGATGAGCTTCAAAGTGGCGAGCAATGGGATATTGCTTGTCCAGGTTGCTAATTGCTCAGGTATGCTCAAGGATTCATTTTTTTGTCATATGTGTTGTGCTGCCAATGTATTTTAAATCACATGGGCAGACCAACACGTATATGACAAATACTGTAGTACAGGTTAGAAATTGGTTAATTTGTTGCATGGTTTTAGTGTTCAGATTCCAATATTCTTTAACCATGTAACTGTTTGTGCACGCTTTGCAGTGTCCACATGGGTAGAAGCCTTGCAGACTAATACCTCTTGGAACTGCCCTTGTGCCTATATCATTGTGTACCAGAAGGTCTTTGAGTATCCGTCCTCTTTTATATGTGATGCTTGGTCTTACTGGAAGAGTATCACCTATAATGGGATCATTCCTGAGTATGTTCCAATTCTTCACCAAGCTTTTTTTAACTTGGTTAGAATTCCTGTTGTACGTCAGGATTACTCTAGTCAAGCCAGATTCTTCTTTTTGATTGTGAACTTCATTTCTGATAGAAAGTAGATCATCACGTTTAACCTGTGCTACTTTCGTGCATGCTCTTTTGATGACCCACATAGGATAACCTCTTGTGAGGAATCTCTGTGTCATAGTTTTCTCTTCTGCTAAGTAGTCATCATTATTGCTGCAGTTTCTTTTGGCCATGAGAAGTTCTCCAAAAGAGATACTCCATGTTAGATTATCCGGATGGCTACTTTGAGCATGGAGTAGGGTGTTCCCTGCTGTGCTTTTTCTAAATAGCACTGTGTGAATTGTGTTCTGTTTGATTTGAACTTTAGTGTTTAAATATTCAACTTCTTTGTCGCTGATGTTACATGTGAGAATGATGTCTCTGTCATTTCTGTTCAATCTCTCTATGAAGTTGAGTGTAAGTTCTTTCTCCCCTTTCCAAATGCCGAAAATATCCTCAATGTATCATAGCCACACTTGGACTTTATTAAAGTCCTCTTTGAAATCATCGTTTTGTCTGATGTCAGCCTCCCATGCCCCCATGAACAAATTTGCAAAACTCGGTGCAAAAGAAGTACCCATAGCAGTACCATGGAATTGCACAAAGATCTCATTGTTGAATGAAAAGAAATTATTCTCCAAACAATGTTTGATCATGTCTAGAATCATAGTTGTATGACCTAGGTAATCACTGATGTCATTTGAAATGTCATCAGTGATGTCATGAGTGATGTCACTGACCCTGTCATGAGTGATGTAATATGTGACGTCATCAGCAGTGCATTGCGCCCGCATGTTATAGTTAGCTGAACTAACTATATGGAGGAATTTCAATGGTTTTGTATGAGAGAAAGTTCCAGCTAACTATGACATAGATGAAACCTATGTTTATTTCAATGAATTTCTAAGGTTTTTTAAATGCTAATTCCTAACTATAACATGGCTGAAACCTATGGTTTTTTTCAGTGAATTTCTAAGGTTTTTTAAATAATATTTTATAAATGTATTAATTATTCTGTCTTTCTTTTTATACTAGTTTCTTATATTTTTAATATAAATATTTATATGTTTTTTATTTTTTAGATTATATTTCATATTCTTATTATAAATTACTAACAAAACTAAATTGCAAAATATTTTTGGGATTAATTATTGCTTGACTTGGATTGCAACCATAACACAACTCCAGCAAAGCTCTCAAGGCCGTATGCTCACAATGCTGTATCAATCCTTACACCTGCTTCAAGCATATATACAAGGTTTGACGCAGCATAAGATCAAAAGTAACTAAATGAAATGTTATACATTTCTCTCAGTCACTTTTAGGAGGCGTTGCTGCACCCCCTCCTGCACAGGAAACTCTCCTTCTGGTGCAGGGCTTTACAATGTAATGCACTCTCCAGATGCCTCACATTCTTAATACAACACAACATGGCACATCTTTTGTACCACTGCTGTGTCACAAAAGTGATACAATGGCTGTGTAAAAGATGTACAAGTGGATTGTGAATCCGCCCCTCACACATACAAATTCACCCATGACAGTTTCACCAGCAGCGTAAATTGAAGCACAGACTTGTAACATATTTATGTACATATGTTACATTCAAGTGCTTCGGACATACTACAGTATACTATAGGTAAACACCTTCTAGATTTCTGCTGTAGCACTTCCTTATAGTTCTGCACTTTCACATTCTCCATACGCAAGTAATATATTCATTCATTCATTTACAAGCTACACATTCATTCTGACAAACGTATACACACTAACATAGAAATATAGTTTTCTTTGAACAGTGAAGGTAGTTCTAAAAAGAACTGTTTTTTTCTTCTGTTTTTACTTTTCAATTTTTTTTCTGTTTTGTCAACCAGTTTTATTTAAAACTAAAATAAAATTGAACTGGAACACAAAAAGTATCAAACAGGAACAAAAGAATGAACAAAAGAAAGAAAACTAATGTCAAGAACAGCGATGCTCCTGCATCCTGCGTTTCATCAGATCAATAGACTGCTCCCTATAATACAAAAGTCTATCGCAATGAATGCATACAATTTTAACATCTGCAAAATCAGGATCAATTTGTGGGTGTGGACTGCTTGCTGAAAATTCTGCTGCAGTAGTTGATGTGTTTGCTGCAGAAGCAGGTGAGTTCTCCTGCAACTTCTGTCTTGCAGCTCGAGCAAAGTTATTGGGGTGCAAGTTCTTCACATGTCGCACCATATTTGCTGTGCCAAATGAGTATTTTTTAGGTGGATCACCCCTTGAAAGAGTTGTTTGGCAAATTTTACAGGTTACTTTTGGAGCATTAACCTTTTTTTGCCCTTCTGGAAAAGAAAACAATTGCCAAGCTTCTTCCTTGTTCTTTGGAGGTTGTTCAGGAATGAACTGCTGGAAGATGAGTCCATTGCTCTTATAATGATTTATTTATTTTATTTATTTTCATTGTTTTCTATAGCGCGAACAAGACCCTGCACAGGATATCAGAGCGCTTTACAGTAGCATATAAAACAACATTTTTACATATTACTAGCCATTGGTGAATGGGATATAAGCGATTCCGTAATGAAAGCACCATTAAAAGTCCACAGAAAGATATCACCATCTGAAAGTTCACAGATAGATTTCCATAAAGTCTTTAGAACTTAAATGAGATAAAAACTAGCATAATATTCCAAACTTAGTACAATGGCTGCTACTGTGAAAACTCTGCCAGCCCTGCAGAATGCAATACTTGAAGTACAGTTTTAAGGATTTAAGGGAGAAATTTCCTCATATAAAATGATTTTGCTTCCTTTTTAAATTTTGCGATGGTTGGAATTCTTCTCAAGTTCGGGGGGAGGGCGTTCCAAAATCTCGGTGCAGCCCCTGAGAATGCTCGGTCATACGTTCTTTTCTTACGGAAGCGCGTCGGTTTCAGTAGTAGCTCCGCATTGCTCCTAGAGGAACGTGAGACTCCCGACAGCTTCTTGGCGAGGAATACTGGAGATTTGTTATGTATTGCTTTGTGGGTGATGCATGCCAGATTGAACTGGATACGTGCTTCAAACGGAAGCCAGTTGAGAGCTTTCAAGTGTGGAGAGATATGGTCAATTTTTTGGATCCCGCTATGAGTCTTGTGGCTGCATTAAGACATGCTTTCAATGGTGCTGTTGAGAACTTTGGCAGCCTGGCTAGGGTTGTGCAACCGTATTCAATCCTTGAGATGACCAGTGCCTGAACTGCTGTTTTGAGGTCTGCTTTGTTTAGGAACGGTGTTAGTTTTCGTAAGTAGGTTAAGTGGAACCTGGCGTTTTTTGCCATTGTGTTGATATGTACTGACATATTAAGGTTTTTGTCCAGAGTTATACCCAGAAATTTAGTTGATTCCACAATCTATGGAGTGCACTTTAGTGCAGTGATGAGGTTGGACCATTCGGCAATCAATGTTTTGCTTTTTTTGGAGTAATCAGGAGGAATTCAGTTTTTTGAGGATTTAGTTTTAGGTGGTTCTTGGTTAGCCATAGAAGTGTTCATGTAAGAGCAAGATTCATTGTCTTTAAATCATCAGTCAACACCACCTTAATGTACAGCTGAGTGTCATCAGCATACATATTATAAGCAATGTTAGCTTTTTGAAGTATTTCCGTAAGAGGTTCTATGTATAGATTGAAGAGTGATGGAGATAGCGTGGATCCTTGAGGAACTCCTATAGTATTGTCCGTTGCGTTTGAGAGGGTTTGGTTGACCATTACTTTTTGCGATCTATTCTCCAGAAAGGAGCTGAACCAGGAAAGCACTGTACCCTCAAATCCCATTCTGTTTTTCAGTCGATCAAGTATATAGGCATGGTTCACCATGTCAAAAGCTGACGACAGGTCCAATAAGATTAGGAGGCATGTTTCATTCTGGTCCAGGATCAGTAAAGCGTCTTCTACTATGTGCAGAATTGCAGTTCTGTACTATGATTTGG
>NW_028252263.1:0-45035 GCF_964263255.1 Lissotriton vulgaris | reverse complement strand
GCTGACTTTTCAGGTCTGATAACTGACTAAAGCTCTTTACACATTAATTGCACTTGAATGGTTTTCCCCCTGTGTGTGTTCGCGGATGTCTTTGAAGGTGTGATAACCGACTAAAGCACTTTGCACATTTACTGCACTTGAATGGTTTTTCCCCTGTGTGTGTTTGTTGACGTTTTTGTAGGTGTGATAACCGACTAAAGCACTTTGCACATTAACTGCACTTGAATAGTTTTTTCCCTGTGTGTGTTCACTGATGTCTTTGAAGGTGTGATGACCAACTAAAGCACTTTGCACATTCACTGCACTTGAATGGTTTTTCCCCTGTGTGTGTTCGCTGATGTCTTTGAAGGTGTGATAACCGACTAAAGCACTTTGCACATTCAGTGCACTTGAATTGTTTTTCCCCTGTGTGTGTTCCCTGATGTTTTTGGAGGTTTGATAAGTGACTAAAGCACTTTGCACTTTCACTGCACTTGCATGGTTTTTCCCCTGTGTGTGTTCGCTGATGTCTTTCAAGGTGTGATAACCGACTAAAGCATTTTACACACTCATTGCACTTGAATGGTTTTTCCCCTGTGTGTGTTTGCTGATGATACCTTAATGCTGAAGAGTTGCGAAAACTACTGTCACATTCACTACAATGATAAGGTTTTTCCCCCCGTGTGTGTTCGCTGATGACTTTTTAGGTCTGATAGCTGGCTAAAGCTCTTTCCACATTCACTGCACTTGAATGGTTTCCCTCCCATGTGTGTTAGATTATGACTTTTTAGGTCTGATAACTGACTAAAGCTCTTTACACATTCATTGCACTTGAATGGTTTTTCCCCTGTGTGTGTTCGCTGATGTCTTTGAAGGTGTGATAACCGACTAAAGCACTTTGCACATTCACTGCACTTGAATGGTTTTTCTCCTGTGTGAGTTCGCTGATGAACCCTTAATGCTGAAGAGTCACGAAAACTACAGTCACATTCACCACAATGATAAGGTTTTTCCCCCGTGTGTGTTCGCTGATGACGTTTTAGGACTGATAACTGACTAAATCTCTTCCCACATTCAATGCACTTGAATGGCTTTTGCCCTGTGTGTGTTTGCTGATGTCTTTGAAGGTGTGATAACAGACTAAAGCACTTTTCACATTCAGTGCACTTGAATGGTTTTTCCCCTGTGTGTGTTCCCTGATGTTTTTGGAGGCTTGATAAGTGACTAAAGCACTTTGCACATTCACTGCACTTGAATGGTTTTTCCCCTGTGTGTGTTCGCTGATGTATTTGAAGGTGTGATAACCGACTAAAGCACTTTGCACATTCACTGCACTTGAATGGTTTTTCCCCTGTGTGTGTTCGCTGATGTCTTTGAAGGTCTGATAACAGACTAAAGCACTTTTCACATTCAGTGCACTTGAATGGTTTTTCCCCTGTGTGTGTTCCCTGATGTTTTTGGAGGCTTGATAAGTGACTAAAGCTCTTTGCACATTCACTGCACTTGAATGGTTTTTCCCCTGTGTGTGTACGCTGATGTCTTTCAAGGTCTGATAACTGACTAAAGCTCTTCACACATTCACTGCACTTGAATGGTTTTTCCCCTGTGTGTGTTCGCTGATGTATTTGAAGGTGTGATAACCGACTAAAGCACTTTGCACATTCACTGCACTTGAATGGTTTTTCTCCTGTGTGAGTTCGCTGATGAACCCTTAATGCTGAAGAGTCACGAAAACTACAGTCACATTCACCACAACGATAAGGTTTTTCCTCCGTGTGTGTTCGCTGATGACGTTTTAGGACTGATAACTGACTAAATCTCTTCCCACATTCAATGCACTTGAATGGCTTTTCCCCTGTGTGTGCCTGCTGGTGTATTTGTAGTTCTGATAACCTAATAAAGCTCTTGACACATTCACTGCACTTGAATGGCTTTTCCCCTGTGTATGTGTGCTGATGAAGCTTGAGTAGTGATGTCAAACTAACGCTCTTGCTGTATGTGTATGATTCTTCTTTCTTGGTTAGTGTCTGTGGGTCGGGTATATTCTTGTCTACATCCCATGACTGCAATTCCTGATGGGCCGACATGGCTGATAAAGCACTTGTGTTTTTCTCACACACTTTATATGTGTGCAGTATTTTGCACGTTTGATTTCTGTCTTAACAACAAAATGCGATAGCCACCAAATATTTGCCACACTCCTAATACGTAGAAGGTGTCTTTGTAGGTGACTGTGCCTTTAGATTGGATTACGACTATACATGCTTGCAGGTAAAGATGTATCTTCCTTCTGAGCGGAGCAAATCGAGACAATCTGTTGTATTGTAGATACAAGAACTCCTCTTTCCTTTACCCGTCAGTTGTCTGGCTCTGCTCTGTTGTGCTCTTCTCTAGTTACTGTGGTTTGGCCAGAAAGAGTTTACAATTCACCTAGAGCACGGAGTGATGTTTTGTCATAATTTTATAAAACAGAGCACTGTGGTAATCACATCATACCAATCCCATGATCAAAGCAGGTGTTAGGCACTTGTTTATACAGGAGGCGGTTTATTGTTGTTGCCTTAATTTTCCTACGGTCATTTCTTCGTCTTGTGGGGTGGAGGAGCACAGCTCAGACTCTTACAATCACTGAACTGCCCTTGATACTTCATCCGGGATCTGTCAGTTTGTGTGCAGGTTCCCCTGTCGCCAACTGCGCTGGTGTTTTCCTGAATACTGGAGCTCAATATTTCTGCTATTATTAAAGATTTACAGCATTCGCTTCATTATTGATGGTCAATTCACACATTCAAGGCTTGTTTTCTGTTGGATGTAAGGATATTTAAAATTACTAAATTGAAACATAATGGAATGAGAATTCACAATGTTTAACTGGTTGTAAAAGAGATTTCAGGAGAGATTTACCAAATCTCCATACAATGCAGCGCAGCCCTCCTCCCGCGAGGCTGCGCTGCGTGGCGCAACAGGAAGGGAACAGGAGAGCACCATATTTTCAGAGATATGGCTCTCTCCTTTCCTTTCCCTTGCGCCGGCCCTGATTACAGAGGGCCTGTGCCATGCACACACCTTAGCACCAGAGCACCAGGGTGTGTGCGTCTGTGAGTACAGCATGGGATTTGTACAGGAAGGACACCCTTCCTGTACACATTACTATGCCTATGACACGAGGGAAAGCTTTTACCATTTTTCATACGTGTTGCACAGTGCAGCACACATGCAAAGTCAGAAAAGGAAGAAGAAATGAAAGCATTTCTCCTTTCTTGCACCTAGTTTTGTAGTTGCACGAGAACACCCATGCACCACCCTTGGCAGGCCCCCATGGCACAAAGTAATGCAAAATAATGCTATGCGCAATGTCACATTACTTTAACATTATTTCCAGTGCTAAACAAGTTCAGCGCTGGAAAGTACATTAGGAAAAAAGATTTTGCGCTTTTTTGTGCCTCTTTTGTGACGCAAACACAGTGCAAAATCTTAGTAAGTCTCCCCCTTCTTCTTTATCGCTTTTGAAACTTTGCAAGGAATATTTCATCATACACAGATATTTACCTAAATGTTCTGTTGATCAGGTGACATCTTATTAATGTCTGGAAAAGAGGTGATTTACCAGTGTTTACAGAGTAACTGAGCAAAGTAAGGGCGCTCACGTAGCACCCAAGTGCTTGAGGTATAGCTTAAGATAGACGCATATGGTCAAGATTTCATTTAAACAACAGTAGAGTATAGAAAAAGAAATGGATCAGGCTTGGCTGTAAAATTTCCGTAACTCTTTACGAAGTACACAACAAAAGAAACTCCATTTAAACCCTTTTTCTCATTCTTTCCGATTTACTTAAGATCATCTCAAATACCAACTCCTGTCTTTACCTCGCTGTTCAAAAGTCACCTTTGACACTTTTAACAGCTCCCTTAGTTCAAGCATTTCTGGTTTGTTCTAACCTGGAAGATTGGAACATTATTGTGAGTTGAGGGGTGTTTCCTATTGCCATAACATCTGTCCATCTCCCTGAAACTAGTGTAGCTTACAGCACCCGTTTCTGGCCCTGAAAGACAACTTTAAAAAGCAAGTCTTTAGCTCTTCCTAAGTTAGATAAAGTTCTGTAAGATGCAGCTCCTTCTGGGGTTTTTGTGTAAAACAGAGCGAGGTGTTCACTGTAAGGCCCGTCCTTTACATTATAAGCGCAGATAAGGCAAACAAACGTTGACTCATATAATTTAATATTCAACGATATCAGTCATTTACTACTTATAGAGAATCCATCACAACCAATAATTTACCTGACATATCCCCGCAGCAGATGTGTGCCTATTACTCTTTCCCCCCCTTTTCCAACATTACATGGCATCTGGCATGATGTTGTCCTTTTGAGGCCCAGGATGCCATTTGTGACCGGATGGGCATTTTGAAGAAGGGGAGGAGGTGTCAGTTATCCACAGGTGATGCGGCATTTCTACCTTTCCATATTTCTCATATTCAAGTTTACCTAATTTTATGTCCTTCGGCCACCCTACTGCCCTCTGGCTGCACACTCACTCTGTGGAGTTCATCAGAAGTCATATAACTGTCTCATACTCACAAGGCCATGGATCTCACTACTACAACACTTATTGCAGACAAAGGGCCTAGTTAGGAGTTTGCCCAACAGATTATTGCCTCAAAACTAGGGTTGGGTGAAGAATTACGCTCTGCCGGCAGACCTCGCAAAGTTTTGCCCACAGTCCAAAAAACTCCATGCGGAACGGAATTCTTTTCTCAAGCGGTTCGCCACCGGTAAGGTGGCGAGCGCTTGTGATAAAATATAACACGCTAGACCTCCTCCTGGCGAGATTTCTCATTGCAGGAGGTCACAGCAGGTCGCGACCACTCAGAGTGTTAAAATCTGCCATTCTCGTTGATGAAGCTGCCATTCGATTAGAATATCAATTAGAGTGGCAGAAAGTAGCATCACCCTCTGACACGACGCGTAGTGCTGTTCGTGCTGATTTTACAGTGGGGGTTAAACTCCTGGCACTAAAAATCAGTGAGAGCAGCGCAACTTAACAAACTCTGCCACTAGCAGAAGTCTGCCGAGTGCGGCGGAGCTACCCTGGCACTTCGTGGAGTTCCGCTGAGTAAAACTCTGCAAACTACATCAAGGCATTATCAAAACGTGACAGATATCCTGTCTGCCTTATTATAATTGCCACAGTATGTAATGCATTTTTAATGGGGCCGGCAGGATACCTGTCACATTTGTGATGGAATAAACAATCCGCCGAAATCTAAATCAGGCCTTTGATGTACATTGCGTCCAGTCTTTGAGGTCGCCACCAGGCAGACCTTCCGTCAGCTGTGCCCTGTGCAGATCTTCATTCCAGGCAGGACCTCCGTCAGCTGTGCCTTGTGAGGATCTTCCTTTCTAGACAGGTCTTCTTTCAGATGTGCCCTGTGCAGATCTTTCTCCCAGGCAGGGTCTTCTGTTAGCTGCGTCTTGAGCGGATCTTCCTTCCAGGCTGGACTTCTGTCAGCTGTGCCCTGTGCAGATCTTCCTTCCAGGCTGGACTTCTGTCAGCTGTGCCCTGTGCAGATCTTCCTTCCAGGCTGGACTTCTGTTAGCTGTGCCCTGTGCAGATCTTCCTTCCAGGTGGGGCTTCTGTCAGCGGTGCCCTGTGCAGATCTTCCTTCCAGGCTGGATTTCTGTCAGCTGCGCCTTGAGCGGATCTTCCTTCCAGGCAGGACCTCTGTCAGCTGTGCCCTGTGCAGATCTTCCTTCCAGGCGGGGGCTTCTGTCAACTGTGCCTTGTGCAGATCTTTCTTTCTTGACAGGGCTTCTGTCAACTGTGCCTTGTGCAGATCTTTCTTTCTTGACAGGACTTCTGTCAGCTGTGCCCTGTGCAGATCTTGCTTCTAGACAGGACGTCAGTCAGCTGCACCTTTTGCAGATCTTCCTTCCAGACGGGGGCTTCTGTCAGCTGTGCCTTGTGCAGATCTTCCTTCCAGGCAGGGACTTCTGTCAGCTACACCCTGTGCAGCTCTTCCTTCCAGGCAGGGCTTCTGACTGCTGTGCAATGTGCAGATCTTCCGTCCAGGGTGGACTTCTGTCAGCTGTGCCCTGTGCGGATCATCCTTCCAGGCAGGACTTCTGTCAGCTGTGCCTTGTGCAGATCTTCCTTCCAGGCAGGGCTTCATTCCTCAATGATCAATTCAAAGGTCGGGAGAGGTAGAACTGGTCCAGGTCATCTTCTTTATTGCAGTTCAACTGGTCAAGCCACAGAGGTCGAGCTCTGAGATGAAGAAGAGTCTGGATTTTCTGAGCTCCGTAGGGCATAAAAACTGTTCTACCACATCCAGCACACACTACAAGACTCCAAGAGTCAACGCTACAAGTGCTGCTCCAAGGTTTGATTCAACCACTGTATCTGAACATCCCCTGGCAAATGCCAACTAGAGAATAAACAGCCAGCCTGCACCAGCAGAGTGCAGAATGCTTTTCAAGCACCTCGAGGTAAATGGACTTTCCCTATCTGTCGTAACTGAAGATGTTAATCCTTGGTAACATCTATCCGCTTTGGACAAGGTCTTCCATTTTGATATCAGAATGTAACTCATCCTGCGCAGACACAAACCCTCTAGTCCATAGTGCATGAAGCTGGGTGGTTCTCACCCAAAAGAGGGCCCTCCACAAATTGCTGACATTTTCTTACACCCACTGGACAGCCGTGGCAACACACAGACCAACTACACCCCCTCAGGGATCACCAGTCCATCTGCCAGGATCAAGACTCAGATCTTTCAACCTTCTCTGTTACCGTCTTTGGAACGGCCTGTCTCTGGGATTCGTGGAAGCTCCACACTCAGTGAGCTCAGAGTTGCCTTGTAAAACCATCTCATGAGAGAGGAAGAAAAGAACATTAAGTGACACGCACTACACAGACGTGTAAATAAATCTACCATTATCATTCCATGAACCATTGTCCTACTGCTGATGTTTTGACATGGGTGTTTTGCCGTCTATCACAGCAGCTTCTTCATTTAAAATCTTACTCATAAGTTAGTTTTCCATCATACCTACTTACCTATGTACTGTTTCTGACCCTACGACATCTCTGGCAGACATGCTGTGCTGTCTGTTGCTACATAAATGGGAAGTAGATTGCTACTGCTGTAGCGTAGTTCCTATATTCCCAATAGGCTCTGTTCATTGGAATAATATATCCTATAGATTAGACGTAGGACTGAGGTCGACTAGGTCTCTATCGAATATACTAAACTTAATACTGAGTGCCAGCTAGCTCAAAGGTCACTAGAAACTTTCTCGAACTCACAAGAAGGGATTAGTTTCTGACAACCGCATAAACATGACAACTTTGTTTTCCAAGAATAAGAAACATATCTCTAAAGTGGCGGAAACAATAGATAAGTACTTAATTCAGTCAATCCTGCATGCTTTGTTTCCACCGAGTTTGTAGAGAAATAGAGAGACGGGCATTTTCAATAAAAAGGTTTTTTGAACAGTCTTCTTTCTCATACAAGAAAAGTGAACTGCTACAATTGTTAAGCAGACTGCAAAGTATAATGTGTACAGTGAGAATAGTATTATAAAATAATACTGTAAGAGCATTGTATGGTTTCTAAGCCATTTAAAAATACATACATAAATACACAGGCTAAAATAATCAACTGGTGCTTCTGAAATACGCCAACTTCAATGTACGAGGGAAGAAGTAAGTATTGTGTAGCTAGGTTTAGTTTTCTTTGCCAAGAATCTATCCAAGATTTATCTAGGTTTTAATCAGCTCCATACCTTAGTTAGAATGAAGGAGGTCTGGTATCTCTGTCTTGGGACTCGATTTCCCAACACCCCGCAAGGGGAGCTTGGAAACACTGGAGCTGGATTCTCAGCAGGAGAAGAGAGAGCTTCCTGATCAGTGCGTCAGCTGGAGGGTCGGCTTCCATCGGCACTTGCTGTAGCGAGCTCCGTTGGGCAAGTAAATAGTCGAACTGCTCCGAACCACTGTGTCTTGCTAGAGCAAGTGGAGGCATATTTACACCTTGAAGGTGTCTAGGAATGCCATAGTTTGACATAAAGTCGGGCATAATAACGTCAGGAAAGAACCCCTTGGGAATAGTTGTTCTTTGCAAAGTACATGAGTTCTTGGACAAATCAATATTCGAGCAAGGGGAAGTTCCCGAACTGCTTAAGCCGATTTTCCAAGAAACCGTTGTGATGGTTGGTATGAGTGGAAGTAGCCATGCCTGTATTTGGTCTGAATGGGGTATGTCTAAATAAGGACTTGATTTCTATGCCTATATAAGGGCAATGTGAATTGTACCTATATAAGGGCATGAATTGGGAAAATTCACTTGGACCCTAAAACGCCACACAACACCCACTACACTTTATTATGTATGACATTACTAAGTTCTAATCACATAAAAACATATCTAAACATGATGTTTTAAAACCCACCCAAAATACATAAAAATGCATTGGCTGTACATGAAAAAGAGCATTTGTGCTGTATGCATTTCAAAGTAATGTTTCATTCAAAGCATATATTTTTGACATTTGAAAATGCTATCCGAATGAATCACGAAAATACATTTATGAAATGGCTCTTCAATACAGAAAAAAAGTCGAGCAGATTATATGAGCTATTTGTATGAGGACAAGGTCAATTATTGTCACTTGGAGGAAGTCTATCAAAGAAATCTAGTTCTCTATGAATAGTTCTACTTTAAGCAGATTACTTGGTGCCAAAAAATGAAAAAATAAGAATTTGGAAAAACAAAAATTAATCATAGGAAAAATAAAGTCTCTCAGAACACTGCGTGCCAAATCAAAAATCAGTGTTAGGGCTTGGAGAAAACATCAAGTCTTCTAAGTCTGTAAAGAATTTGTCTACCATTGTAGGTGAAAGTTGGATTACCTCGTTCAGCAGATTAACCGCACATAGATGTGAACCATCACAGTCAGCCGCATTAGCAATTTTCGAAGTAGATGGTACCTGTGCGCCTGTTGTTCCTCGTACCTCACCATTAGCATGTTGCGTCTGTGGGATCTCAATGAATGGCGTCATAAGGATTGGTAGCCGCAGGAGACAACACAGTGCATGAGCCGTTACTAGTACAAGTATCAACTTCCATTGGCATGACTGATGAGAGTGTCAACCAGATGTCGAGCACGCATTCCTCTCCACATAGCAGGCATCATAGAACAGGTAAGATGCAATCTTGCCATATTGGTCTGAATGCTAGAAACCATGTGGTATTCCATTCTCTTAAACAAGTTAATCTCAACATTTGGATTATGCGCTCAGGACACCTCATCGCCAGAAGAGTGTTCGCCAAGGTGATCTTGGCGTCGTTGGTGAGTTGGCTTGCCATATCGGAGCAGAAGGAGAAAAAATAGTATCTCTGCTGCGAGCCCCAAAACGAGAGGCAGTCTGCCAAACACCGAGTGCACGAAGTTTGGAAATATGCCTAGGACTGCTTGAAAAGGTGCTAACAGTCCCGAAAAAACTGTCTTAAATACATGTACAATACCACTCATATCAGACATGTTTAAGATATGACCTAACATTTCCGAGAAATGTTTAGGGCAGTTTGTTGTTAAAAGGACATGTATCTCTGCAGAAGTCCTTGCAACTTGCAGATTATACGTCTCTTTGGCCGACGTCAGTGGCACTGTTTTCTGTAAAAGAATGACTGTCAGTCCGCTTAAAGTATCAATTCGTATAGAAGAGATGTTCAGTGAAGGCCATAATGGCGACTCCCCGTCTGTCTTTGTTTTAGGAAACAATACTTGCATATAGCAAGTGACCCTGGCTGACATAGTTACGAGATAGGCTATTCCTGGCAACATGCTGCAGCAGCTGTGATCATTCAACACAATATAACTTCCATTAGAAAGTTGCCTAAAAATTGGATCAATCACTGCAGCTGGTGAACCTTGCAGGTGGCAGGATAAGTTATTTGTGGAACCATCGCAGGCCCTGTGTAAATTAATATCCCGACATATGAGTGAACCGCTTAGTGCGTTTTCCCAATTTGTACCACTAAGAAACAGTACTTTCCCCCCACTCCAACATCTGTGTATATAAGGTAAATCCAAGGATGTCTTGATGTATTCTTTACTCAAAATTTCATGTAGGCCTGCTGGTATATGTTTTAAGCAATACTGAAAATGGAAAATCGTCATAGGCAGAGTGATTGCACAGTGTATTATCCATTCTGTCACTGGTTTCTCAGAAACAGTTAATGGCAATCTTTCCAGTTTTTCAATGCTCAGCACCGTATAGTCTGCTCCCCTCTGTGCCAGTGTGATTTGTTTATCTGTAAGATCAAAGTCAGAAAACAATGACGTGGTGTTGATTAGACACCAAGGCACATAGCCTGAACAAAGGTTTTGCAATGTCCAGCCCAGTAGCATTATAGAACGCAATTGGGATTGACCATGTTGCAACATGACCAAGTCCTGTTCCATTATGTCTATGGCAGAGGATAGTATGCAGTCTAAAGAATATAAACTGGATGACAGAGTCATTAACCCATTTTCAACTACAGAGAGAGATTTCTCTGAGATAATACGATCAATTTCTCGTATACCTTCTGCAGTCTCTGCTTGCGTAATCTTCCATGCTTCATTATAGGCAGCATAGATACCGGCGTATATGAAATGTTTATGACGCAGTTTAGTAGGTCCTTGTAAGAAGTCTCTTATATCAACGCCATCCTAAAGTAAAGATAAGTGTTGTTTTACTTCCTTTAGTGTAGATTTGTGTAGCCACTCAAGGCGCAGTTTCCCCACACTGTATGATGTTACTCCAATAATTCGAGGGAGCGGATCCCACTTCTTAACAAGCACTGGCGTTGCCAATAGGTCTCGCATTAGGAAAGTGTGAGCTATTGGTATTGTAAATGACAATTATTTTTTTAATATGTGTTGTCATTGAAAATATATAAATTAATAGCATTGTTATTTACAAATCCAATAGCTTACACTTTCCTAATGCGAGTCCTATTGGCTATGGGAATGCTTGTTGTTAGCCAGCAAGGACAGTGCTGTTGTGGTGCTGAGTGATGCTGTTATGGTGCTGAGTGATGTGATGGTGTATTAGAGTGATTTGGTGGAGTCCCAGAGTGATGTGGTGGTGTCCCAGAGTGATGTGGTGGTGTCCGTGAGTGATGTGGGGGGTGTCCCTGAGTGATGTGGTGGTGTCCCTGAGTGGTGTGGTGGTGTCCCTGAGGGTTGTGGTGGTGTCCCTGAGTGGTGTGGTGGTGTCCCTGAGTGGTGTGGTGGAGTCCCTGAGTGATGTGGTGGTGTCCCTGATTGATTTTGTGGTGTACATCAGTGATGTGGTGGTGTCCCTGAGTGCTGTGTTGGTGCCCCTAAGGGCTGTGGTGGTGTCCCTGAGTGCTGTGTTGGTGTCCCTGAGGGCTGTGGTGGTGTCTCTGAGGACTGTGGTGGTGTCCCTCAGTGCTGTGGTGGTGTCCCTGAGTGATGATGTGGTGGTGTCCCTGAGTGATGTAGTGGTGTCCCTGAGTGATGTGGTGGTGTCCCTGAGTGGTGTGGTGATGTCCCTGAGTGGTGTGGTGGTGTTGCTGAGTGGTGTGATGGTGTCCCTGAGTGGTGTGGTGGTTTCCCTTAATATTTAACACAGAAACTGTAGTAATGGCCCGTACTAGTGCTTTAATTACGATTTAATACTTGCGGTTTGACAGCTGAGTTTACTGGACTTAATATGTATTGTTAGTGTTGCTGGGGCTGTTATTAGATTGTTCCTTGTAATATTAGCAGAGATCCTATTAACAGCATGGGCATAGTTCACACTGACGATTTACATGTATGCATTAGTGGTGCTGCAGGAAGAGTGACACTAAGACGCATAGGGGCAGGGGGCCTGGCCAACAGTATTTTAAGTAAAGCTAATGTTTTAATTTACATCTTTTCTTGGTGATGTATTTTACGGCTTTTGACAGAGTTTCCTGGGTCCGTTCTCTTTATAAAATATAGTCAAAGATGACATTTTTATTTATCTTGACGACTACAAAGTAATAGCATTTTCCGTGCATTTAAACATATGCGAAGGGGGAGTTGTGTTTTTACCCCTTACTTCAGCAGTGACTTCTATTTTTTTCCCGGAGCTTAGCTTCCTGCTGTTAGTTGATTTGCATCTCACAAATGCTGCCAGGCAACAGATTACAATCTTTATGACGCAGCTTAAAGCACTAAAGTATCCTGTTCTTGTTTCGTTTCCAACTGGTGAAAACATGTGATGTTTCACACTCTTGCAGAATTTCGGTCTGTATTTTTTGTCTCCCTGGACTGGAAACAAGCATCCCGGGACCAGTTTCAGGGTATCACCCCACATTGCAGGGCTAGCTTGACTACACTGGCATGGTGAGCTAGGAAGGACTTAGCTTAGCAGTTCGGTCTGGGCTGTACCCATGAGGAGCTGGTTTAATACTGATTTGCATATGGCTGCGTCCAAACTTGGGTGGCTCTGTGAGCAAAAGAATGGATTTAACCAAGATCTCTTTTCTGGGAGTGAATGTTTGACATTGTTTCAGCATTCCGTCCATCAATCAAGCTCTTTTTGGGAAACCATAACGATCTTGTTAATTACAGCAAGAAATTGCTTCTCACATACTCACTCCAATAATCACATCTGTGTCAGTACCATACCATAACAAAACTGTCGTTTATGCCTGGAATGTGCACACACCACTAACCCCAATAATAAATGGACTGACCACTAAATTCGAGCTCTCGGGTCGCGTGCTACTCGCTGTAAAGCACTTCGACGCCTCATCTCTTAATGCACTGAAAAGCTCCAATCCCTGCCACGAACCCTTTAGAAAGAAAGGCGACATACAACTCCCCTGGATGCTGCGCACTTCATTCTAAAAATGGTCAACCTTGAGAGTATGTGTAGCCTCTTCACCCACCCGTATTAAGAGAATTGAATAGCTATCAACCTTGAACAGTTTAGGTGTCACGAAAATGACATTCTTGCTACCACTTCAAGTAAGCTCTTCGTGAAATGCTGTAAGCGGAGTGAATAATTACGATGGTCACTGCAGGGCAATTATCCCTACATGGAGAGTAACTTGTGAGGGTTATGGAACACTATGCATATTCCCTTCTTTGCACGAGAAGTCAGAGTTCTTCGAAACATGAAAATATGATCGCCCGATACAGACAACGGCAGACAACAGCTTTAACCGCAATCAAAAAGATCTGAAGTAACATAGGACAATCAAATGCGGTAATCAATATGCAGTTAATAAAACAAGCATTGAATTACGATGGTCACTGCAGGGCAATTATCCCTACATGGAAAGTAACTTGTGAGGGTTATGGAACACTATGCATATTCCCTTCTTTGCACGAGAAGCCAGAGTTCGTCGAAACATGAAAATATGATCGCCCGATACAGACAACGGCAGACAACAGCTTTAACCGCAATCAAAAAGATCTGAAGTAACATAGGACAATCAAATGCGGTAATCAATATGCAGTTAATAAAACAAGCATTGGCGAACGGGAATGAAAATAAAAAAACAAGCGAGAAGATGAGCGGCCGGGAAACTGAAAGTACGGCCGGCCAGCCATGAAAGAAAGAGGAACTAGCGTGATATGCTGTAAAGTGAAAGAGACACCATGTTTAAGTGTAGCAGGAGGATTGTTTTTTAAAAGCGGAAAAAAGCAAACTTGTGAAAGCGATTAGTTGAGGCGAGCGCAAGACATCCCATCTCTAAAAGTACATTTTTGATATAAAGACCAATGCTGAGGGCAATTTGGTGCTGACAGATCGTGATAAAATGATATGCCGGCGAACATTCATGACTCATGCGTAGTCTAGGAGCAACTGTCAATGTGGCGCAGTTGGAAATTTAAAGGAACTGCTGCCACGCTGTGAACAAAGTGTGGGAGCAAAGGAAAAGTCTGAACTGTTATGTATCAGAGAAACAATTGGCACTGTGAGGCACAGGGAAAACGTTTTTACGAGCTTCATATTACAACAACTTGCCCACAATCAAAGAACGGTGATCCGAATCCGAGACTGCTGACGTCGTGCAGAGTCCCCGGGAGCTTCCAAGATGTTCTGGAGCCGACGGGGAGAGGTGCATGCTGTGCTGAAACAACATGAGCCATATGCACGCGAGAGGCGTACGGCCAGCCATGGATAATTAGGGGAGGAGAAGCCACAGAGCGCACACTGGGCGAAGCCCTTTGATGTGCTGTGCGGCAGTGAAAAAATGCAATTAGGAGGGAGGGAGGGAGGCTGATGCGCGTGCTTGTTTGGTCACGTGATTCACGTGAACTCAAAGAAAACCGCACCAAGAAGCCCTTGGTTTGACGAGGATTTTGAGCACTTGAATTCTCGCTCCGCTCAATGCGCTTGCGCGCATTGATAGGTCGCGAGACCTAAAAATATCACAGGCTCACAAATTGCTGATTTCCAAGTTTTTCACTTTATTCAAGTGCCAGTCACGAAATGATGACAGATTTCCAAAAACAATTTCAATACCTCAAGTAAATCCAGATTAATCAAAACATCAGACAGCCGACGCGTTTCGTCCGATGACGGACATCATCAGGGCTCTAAATAGTTATTTACGGATATATTTTTCTTTCCCAGTGCATATCAAAGAGCAACAAAAATTTGGGATCTATATTAATAATTAGATCCGCAATAGGACCTCAACTTCCCTTCCCTTCTCCACTGTATCTTATTCTGTTCTCACTAAAAATATCCAGAGTTTCAATCAAAGGTTAGCGTTTCTTAGAGCAACTTCATATATTCCTCATTGATTCTGAGTCTGGTCTCAATCTCTTCAGTTCTGAATCCAATATCATAATGTTCAACGCGGGAAGTTTCAGTCAGCGGCGACGGGCAAGTCCTCTGGCATCCGTGCCTACTGTATGATGTTACTATCCCTGGATGTTGTCACTGGATATAGCTTGGATCTGGCCTAGTGAATGTGAACCCTTGTGTCTTTTTCAGGAATCTATCTTGATAGTTGTTTGTGTCTGTGGGCCAGATTAACCATTTTTTTCCAAGTAGGATCTGTTCTGTTTTGAAGAAAAATAGTTTGTACGTCGACCACCCCTTCTGTAGTGTTTTTACTATCAGGTGTCGGTGTAGGTATGGACGGATTGTTTAAATCTTTTATCTTGGCTAACCCAAGACAAGATGTCTGTTGAACAGTGTCATTCAAAACATTATTTGCTTAGTATTAGTCAGCATACTTTTCATTCCTGTCTTATTAACATTTTTAAAGTAAAATGTTTCTGGATTTGAAACATTAAAACCTGAAAAGTACGGAAATGTGTTATAAAATGTCTTTGAGCTACTCTTTGGTGGCGTAGGACAATGCTCCCATTGGTTACAAGTTAATACATTTCTAGGATTTGCAGATTTATGCAAGAAATGATGACCAAAGTGATTATTTCAATACATTTGTTTGTAATCCAATGAACCTTCTAAGTATTCATGATTCGTAAACTTTGCAGACATTTCAAAGTCTGACATCATATTATTAACAGTCTCAAAGTCCCAATCATCAGAAAAGGTACTAGATGAAACAAAGTCACTCAAGGAAACCTTGAATTGGTGTAGAATCTTCAACAGCTCTGCAGGACCAATGATGTCATAATCAGTTCTGCCCAAGCTATACCACCTGGTATAGGAACGGCTGTGATGTTCACTAACGACAAGTCTCTTTGTTCACGATGAGATGATTTGTGTGGTTTGAGGAGTAAGTTGATGTTCTTACTTACTGTGTCCTTTTTAACATATCTTCCAGTTATTACTATTCCCAAGGTAAATACAAGAGTCAAACAAAGTAGAAGAAACAGTGCACCCAACACAATCCAAAGTTCAATCCATGGTGAAACCAGATAAGTCTTTTCCAATTGATGCAAAAGGTCTGTTGCTCGTTCTTTAAAAGTTTTCTTTACTGGCGTTGTTTCAGGTTCACTGGGATCCTCGGAAAACGTATCAAAGTTAATGAAATAGCCAGAGGCAGTTCTGTCAATTGTCGGAATTGCATCAGTATTCGTGGAAATTGCTGGAACCCCTTGCTCACTTGTCATATTTGTATAGTCAGATGCTATTTCATTGTAGACAGGTGTTTCTTGACAAACTGTTATTTGGGTCTCAAGAGGTAAAAGTTCCATTGCTTTATTGCATAGTCATTTTTTTAGCTCTGCAGATTTCTCAAAGGTGATGAGTCTCTCAGTTTGAACCTCTTGGATAGTGGCCAGATTCAGGCATCTGCTACATCTTTGGAGTCCACTTGGCCTACTACTTATGATCGGCCACATGATGTGGTTTGACCAGGTCGATGGACACAAACCTGTTCTCCTTTTTAACAGCAAGGGGCGTTAGTAAAACTGTTCTTGATCCGTGGACTGCTAGGACAGGTACTGGTTGTCTGTAAGAAGGCCCAAATTCCTTCTTGTCCGTGATCTTTTCTCTGACTAGATCCCCAATCTTTGTAATCTAGGCAGGCCTTGCTGGGACGGGCGGTTTCTCTTCAGTGGTCGTTGGCTTCAGTAACACGTTGCTTTGGCTTTTCCTTATTTCATTTAAGTCCTGCAAAACCGCCAAATGATCTTTGATATTAAAGGGTTTTTGTTCTACCACTGAAGTGTGACAATCGAGGTCCTCAATGTGAGAAGTTGGCCTGGTATATGATGCTCACTAGTTCTAGTGATCACCTTGTACCATGCCAAGCAACCCGTATGATGATTGGTTGTAAGTCAACCTTATAGACCAGCTATCTTAGTAGCGTGGACAAAGCAGTCTTACGCTAAACTCCGTAAAGGCATGTGAAGCAAGCTGTTTTACCATACACAATCCCCTTGAATACCAAATGAAAGGACACCACACAGTTATACATTGAAAATATATATATATTTATTTACTACAAGTATCCCCTATACTCTTTATGAGCACAGAAGCAAATGCGTTAAAACAAAACCCAGTTTAAATATACAAAAGTTGCACAATATGGATGAGCCCTAGGGGCCACCTAAACCATATACTAAAATAGTGGTATAAGTACCACTAATCGAAAAGGAAGTAGGCCTAGGGCCTGGGGAATCACTGGAGCTGTTCGGGACTAACAGTGAAGAAGTCGGGAAAGGCCCGCGGGACTCGGGTGCAGCGCTTAAAGCACACGCATGCACCAATGCAAAGTCAATGGTGCGTAAAAGTTACAAAGTTACTGAAAAGGGAACCTTCCGGATGACCTAGAACCTAGCAACTTGGAACATAGACACAAGAGGTGTATTGCTACACAGGAGCACCGGAGTGCCAGGGTTACCTCATCCACAGGAAGTGGGTGCATATGTCTCAAAGTGTGTCGGGTTTCGTCACGCAGTTCGATGGTGCCTGTAGATGAAGATGCTGCAGGCGGGTCGTCGAGGAGAGTTCCGGTGGATCCAAGGGTGGATCTGAAGAGGTGAAGACCTGAAAGCAGAGGGGACAATGTTCAAAGTCACTAGCCAGTGACTACCGTGGAACCAGGATGGAGCCAGGCGATGTTGGGTGCAAACAGGTGAAGAAGTGAAGATTGTCTCTGCAGCCACGTGGACACGAAGAGGTCGAGGACGTCCAGGAGTCGATCACGAGCTGTCCCGCGAAGGCTCTAGCTGTTGGCGGTGTCGGCTTCTTGATAGGAGCAAACAGGCCTTAGCTAATGCAAGCCACGCAGGAAACAATGCAAGCTTCTCACTCGGACCAGCAAGGTCAGAGGGGCTGCTCCTTTTTACAGGAGTGAGGGCCAGTCTGGAGCAACCAGACCAGCGGTGTTGATTTCGGATTTCGTTGCCAAGATGGCCACTAGCCAACGGGCCAGTAACCGGGATGATGCGTCGAGTGGCAAAATGCAAAAGGGCCCCACGCAGATCGTTGAGATGCTGGGGGGTTGATCTTCGGTGCAGATGCTGCTCGGTGGTGGGGCTTCTCAAACCCCAAAGCACAGCGTCGAGGGTGCCTCGGGTGCTGCGCAGTCAGCTTCTCGTGAGTCTTTCAAGTTGGCCGGTCCCACGTCTCTCGGTGCCTCCATGGGTCTCTTCTTTTCAGGGACTGTGGATCGGGCTCTAAGATGTCTGGGAGTCTGGGTCTTGTCGGGCTCTGGGCTCGGGCTCCGGTGGGAGGCAGCGGCAAAGGAGATGTTGAGTTGCTGGATGGTGCCTGTATTCACAGGGTGGTCACTCCTTGGCCACAAGGGAGATGCTCTTCAGTCTTCTGTGCAGCAGAATGTCGAAGTCCAGTTTTCTTCTTAGTTTCAAGTCGAGTTCAGGATGATCTGAAGTCTTGGGACACAGCTCCTACTCTTATTCCAAATCTGGGGGCCGGATCACCTGCTAGGTCCCTCCTCTGGGTGGGAGCAGGAAGGGGGGTGGTTACACCCCCTTTCCTTTGTCCAGCTCCGCGCCAGGACTGGGGCTGGAAAGCCCCAGCACCGGTTTGGACTGGCTTATGCACAGGGACACCTTGTGTGCCCCAGGCATGTCTCATTCTATTCAGCCCTGTCCTACCCAATACACAAAATCCTATCTGGGGTGGTGCTAGCACCTCCCAAGGCAGGAAACCCTTTGTCCAAGCCTCCCTCGCTGGAAGGACTCCCAGCAGCAGGAGGTCAGACTTGTGTCTGTGGTGGCAGCATCCATTTTGTGATGCTGAGGCTCGAGTTTAACTTTAACCGGGGTTCAGGTTATGTACATGTCGTGTCCCTCTAGAAGGGTGGAATGCTACCCCCGTTGCCAGAACTGGCGAGGGGGTAGTATCCCAATTCTTATGACAGCTTACTCAACATGTTTTGATAAAGCCAAACCAAAGTTAGCAAGTAACAGCGAGGATTATATTGCACTTAAGAGTATATGGTATGGCAATATCCCGGAACAGCTAAGGGAGTTGTTCCCGACAGCTGCAGACGGGCTCAGCTCGTGCCAGAGCACCATCTCACATGAAACCAAGCACTCTGGCTCCAGGATTGTCGAGGCCTTCCATAGGAGTGGCTTATAGGTTAACATGTGTCCAGATATGTTAGATATAGATATACTATACCTAAGTAAGAGGTGATTACACCAACTTACCCCAGCTGATTGATCAGCCAGTTGTGTCAAATATGGAGGCCAGGCCAGGGGTGGCACAATACATTCTGCAGCCCCTGGTAGGCCTTGGAAACACCTATGCCCTGGGTACCTGAGGTACACTGTTACAGGGGCCTATAAGGTGAACCAGATCCAATTCGTAATGCACCTAGAGTGCATTGGCATTAATTTAGAGAAGGGGTCTCAAAACCGGTCCTGGAGGGCCGGATCCATGCCAGATTTTTAAAATAACTACATGTTTCTCAATGGGGATATCCAAAAAATCTGGCACGGATCCGGCCCTCCAGGACCGGTTTGGAGACCCCTGATTTAGAGAGAGAACAACAGGCTGTGGGTCTGATTAGCAGGCCCACAGCCACATTAAGTCATAAACCAGTGAAGCAAAAAGCAAAAATTTGGGGTGACCATAGGATAGCTGACCCTACTCTCCTACACTCAACAATCATTCTAGTTCCAAAGGATTTCATATGGAGTGATTCCCCCTAGAGAACTTCTTGACAGATTGTTAAGACTACGTTGGACACCTATTAGATATTTGACCCACCCGTCACCCGAGCCTAATACCCTAGCTGTTATAGATTGCTTTATGTCCTGGTTTTTTCTTTCCACTACCGAAATTCCCTCAGGGTGGAATGGACTAGAATACAGCAATGCAACACCCAGATTGTCCATGGCCTCCTTGTAAGCTTTTGAGCTAAACGCAGAACCCTGGTCAGAATGTAGCGTGCTGACTGCGTATGTGCCGATAAAGACTCGCAAATCTTTCATAACAATTTGAGCGTCAGCCAAGCTCTGAGACCACATCCAAATGAATCTGTCCTAATAGTTGTGGGACCGCATTCGTCCATTGGGAAGTCTGCATGTAGATAGTCTAATGCTGTCTAACAATGGTGTCTGTACTGGGCTGGCTACACTGTAGTCAGGTATCTGGCGGCGATCTCTGCTGCGATCTCTGTTGCAGTTTTGGCAGTTAATTACAAACGTGTGAATGTGACCATTCATCCCTGGCCACCAGTACGTCTCTTTTAATTCTAGTATAGATTCAAAGATCCCCTGATGTATCAGACCCCCTCCCAAATGTGCTTTGTGTAACACGACAACCTGCGGAATCTCTTGAAACACAGAATGGGTTTGTCTGGAAGTGTATTTAACTGGTTCGCCTCTTTCCTCCAAAACAGATCCCAAAGAATCAAGGTCAACCAATCCCTGTCCTTCCCCTCGTCTGTCACTCTGGGAGCTCCTCAAGGCTCCTCCCTCTCTCCCACCCTATTCGACCTTTTCATGGAACCCCTCACTGATCTTCTCAAGCCTCTCCAAGATACACTTCCACATGTATGTTGACGAACCCATATTTACATCAAAATTCACTCTCTGGAAGACATCAAATCAATCAACTCCACACTACAAAAAACCCAAATCTGGTTGGCCGAAAACCACTTGAAACTTAACTCCCTCAAAACGGAATTCCTTGTAATCGCTCCCCCCAAAAAAACTCAAACTATCACAGACTGGATGGAGCACCTAACAGCTCTCAATGGACAACCGCTCATAGTCGACTCAGCAAAATCTCTAGGGGTAACGCTGGTCAATAACCTCAAGATGCTGAAACACATCAGCGCCTCAACAAAGGGAGCCAACTTCCACCTAAAGACCCAGTGAAAACTAAAGCCCTATCTGCCCGCCTTCGATTTCAAAACAGGAGTTCAAGCCTTAGTTATCACTCGCTTGGAAAACAGAGCAGTAACCTTATGCAGACTCCCAAGGTCATCGACAGCCCCGCTAAGAGCCACGATCAACTCTGCTGCGAGACTCATCACAGGTTCAGAGAGAAACGCCCACGTATCCCCAGACCTGAGAGCCCTCAACTGGCTACCGTTTGACGCCAGAATTCATTTAAAAATCGCTTGTATGACACACAAGGCTCTAAACAACAACACCCCAAAATACCTAGCTCAGAAACTGGTGCTCTCAGCGGGCAGCAGAGCTTCCAGGAGTGCCAAGACTCTTCTTGTACAACCTCAACAATTTGCCAAGAAAAAAACATATAACCGGTCCTTATCTGGTATATCTTCAAGGATATGGAACGCTCTGCCCAGTGAAACTAGAATGAACCCTTCCTCTGCTTCCTTCAAAAGAGAAGTGAAAGCTATCCTCATGGCTCAATCCATGTGAACTCTATGTTCTATTCACTATACTATATTACTTGCTTCTCTTCGCTTATATTCGTCCTGTTTATCTTTGCTGTTTTGCACTAGCCTCGCACTGCCTTCTCTTGATCTAGATGTATGTATTACTTACTTATTTCGTGGTTCACTATATCGTAATATATGCTGTATATATTTCTACTTGTCATGTAAAGCACTCTGATAATAAAATAAAATAAAATAAATAAATAAAAGCTACTCTACGTTTCCTGTTTGGAATTACTCTATCCCCCAATCCAAGAATTCAAGCAAAGGGAACAGAGTTTGCATCAATTATGTATGAGTATTTGAGTGGATAATTTTGAGGTAACACTGCACTGTTGCCTTTGCTTGTGGCATTGACAGCTAGCATTATTTTGCCGTCTATTTTAGTTTTTGAACGAGTGATTGTAGCTACGGAAGCCGTTTGCACAGCTGCCTTCGCGGCTTCATCAGCTAATGAATTCCCTGCAACGTGAAGACCATCACGTTGATGACTCAGTGTATGTATCACATGAGTCTTTTGTAGTTCTTGTCGTAACTGAACAACCTGTTCCCAAACCAACGTATGCTTAATTGTGCCACCTTTTGCATCTTTGAAACCGTTTTGAACCCAGTTCTGCAAGTATTCATTGTAAGATTGGACGCAGTAATAGAAATCGCACACTATGAGTGTGGGGAATTCGTGATCAGTATTTTCAAGCAACATCTTGAATGCTTGTAGGTCAGCTCGCTGAGCTGTACAATCTCCAAGAGATTGAGTTTTAGTGTCCATAGGTCAGAATTTGCCATCACACCAGCGACCTTTAACGATCGTGCATGCAGCACTATAAGCTTGTTTACCCCCAATAGCGGGATGTGCTGATCCGTCAGTATAAATGATACATTCATACTGTTCTAGAGGCAGACTATCAGTAGGCAGAGGGCATTCTTGTTCATATTGTAGAAATTCTTCTGTTTTTAAATAGGGGTCAAAAACGAAGTCAACGTCTGTTGCAGCAAGAGAATTAACCTATTGTATCCATCTTGGATATAAGGCTTTAGCATTTGGAATGCTCGCCTTTGTTACTGCCTCTAAGGCAGGTAC
This sequence comes from Lissotriton vulgaris, assembly GCF_964263255.1. Lineage (NCBI taxonomy): Eukaryota > Metazoa > Chordata > Amphibia > Caudata > Salamandridae > Lissotriton > Lissotriton vulgaris. Next base: position 22,671 of record NW_028252263.1, on the reverse strand, counting down.
AGGAGTAAAAACCATTATGCGCTTACCCTGTGCGAGGGCTCTCTCTTTTGCTACTGCAGTTTGAACCGCTATCAGACTTTTTTCTGTAGAAGTGAATTTCATTTCTGCTTGTGTGTACAGATGTGATTTATAAGCTATTGGTACTTTTTCTCCTTCAAAGTTGCGTGCGTTTACGCGACTTTGTACGTGTGTTATTGCCAACATGTCCGTTTGGACTGAATGCAACATTTCTGTGTGTTTTTGAGTCTAATTAATTGTCTAATTAATTGTTTTAAAATCAGGTTTGATTAATTCATAGAGAGGTTTAACCCTTTCTGTGTTATTTAGAATGTAAGTTCTTCTAAAATTTAGGAAACCTAGAATCGACTGTAAGTTTTTCAGCGTTTTTGGAGGTTGGAGCAGCACACATTTCTCTAGAAAGTTTGCTGCCAGGCTTTTGCCTTCACTTGATAACTCATATCCTAGAAAAAGGATGTTTAAGGGGGCAATTCTCGATGTCTTGAAATTTCATTTGTACCCTTCAGAGGCGAAGCCCAATATTATGGTGTTCACCTTGTTCAAGTGCCTGTCCAAGTCATCGTCTGTAAGATAGATGTCATTGACATATGATAGAGCTTTGTCATCATATGTTTGTAGTAAATCTGTTACTCTGACTGAAAATAACCCTGGACTATTCTTGAATCCCCGTGGAAGACGACAGAAGTGACGCTGTGTCCCCATAATTGAGAAAGCGGTCAAGTACCTACTTTCTGGTGCAATGTTTTGACAGAAGAAACCGTTTGAAATATCTAATGTGGTTTTATACTTTTTACGCACAATGTTATTCATTAGTGCTGCACTGTGTGCATTTTATACTGCAAAAGTTTTACAGCAAGCGTTTAAATGTCTGTAATCCAAAACTAGACGATATGTATTGTCTGGTTTGGAGACAGGAAATAAAGGATTGTTCATTGACGAGGTGCATGTTTCAATCACCCCTTGTTATTCAAGTTGATCTAAGATCTCCCTGACCTGTTTTTTAGCTTCTTGTTTAACTGGATACTGCCTTTGTGCAGTTGGTTGATTTTTCAATTGGATTTTATGGTGAGGAGAATCCTCATCCCATCCTACGTGATTTTTGTATAATGCTGGAGCCTGGGCCACTGCCCATTTACTGGCATATATATATTTTTTATGAATTGGAATATGGTTGGGGAAGGCTGGCATAATTATTTCTTCGCCATGTGGACACTCCCTGACAAATTCAGGTGGCCAGTCTTGTTCAGCTAGAAGAATGTCATAACCCTGAGAGAGCTTCTCTCAAAAGAGTGCTCCTATTTTTCTAGTTATGTCCCCCTCCATCCAGTGTTACTTCATATAACTTGTGTGGGACACTAACTCTGGTATCCGCAGTTTCAACTTGGATGTACTCAATCAGGTCCACTATCTCCAGATCCTTTAAGATCTTGCGAGCTATGGTGACTTCTGCTGCGCTGTCCAACATAGTTTGAGCCCATTCCCCGTTCTTGAGTTGTGTCCTCAAGATCATCGGCATGTCTGATTTTTAGACCTGCTACCTTCTTTTTGGTGTATTGAGTTTTCTTATTTTTCTGAACATGTTGATCGTCTTTGGACTTCACGTGTTCTTCCTTTTGTTCTGACCGAACTCTTCTTTCGGATTTCTGTGATTAAGTCTGAAAGGTACGAGAAGAATGTATATCAGTATCTTGATATCTATCAGGTTTTCTCAGATTATCCCTATTCCTGAGGTTATACCTCCCTTCAGAGGGCTCCTTTTGAGGAGACCTACCTCTGGATTGAGAACACTTCTCTTTAGGAGTTTGTTTAATGTTCTCCCACTTCTTTTGGGAATAATAAGAGTGTTTTTAATAAAGACCTTTTCAGGACTTTCAGTCAGGTGGGGTTTCACTGTTTTACCACCCAAACTGTCTCTACCTAGTTCTTCATAGGATTTTTCAATGATTCTGGCCAGTTCATGTGGTTGCTCTTTTACATCAAATTCCCTTAACTTTTGGCGGATCGCCACTGATGCTGCTTCAGCTTTAATATTAGCTAATATTATTGTTGAGACCTGTTTCAATAATTTGATACCTAAATTTAAAGCAGGCTATGCCCCGTATTCATTTTGAATCTGTTTCAGGACGTCTGATATTACCGCCATAGACGGAACACCATGCTGTAGATTGCAGCAAAGACTGTACCCCAAGTGTCACAGTCCTCCAGGTGTGGTGCGATCACCATTGTTAAATAGATTGTTAGAATTCTGTGTTTCTCATGAGGTGTACTACCAGGAAATACCGCCTCTATTTGAGTAATCTTTTGAGCTATGGGTATTTTACCAATGACTGATTGTATAGTCTGTGGTGTAATTTTATTTGTGTTACCCTGGTGAGGGGAGTGTTGTGGAATCCTTATAGGAGGTTGGACTGTTAGAGTCCGCATGACATATTGAACCAATTGTCTATGGATTTTGATTAGTTCTTTTAGTTGAACTAATAGTTGTGCACATGACATTTCCTCAACGGCAGGATGTGGTGTATAGCTGGATAATACCGGCCATGTTGCTCCTGGTCTACCTAGTGGACCGAGCCTGGTAATGTGATTGATATGTTTTAGGGCGCCTTTAAACCAGAGCGCATGCTCTTGGTAAGTTAGTTGAATTTCAATATCCTCGAAAGGAACGTATTCCGTCGGAGGTTCCTCTTCTTTGTAGAAGTGAAACACATGTGATACTGGATTTGCTTCAGGGAAGATAATCCATGAATAGAATACCTCTGTCTGACAACATTTGTGTGCCTCTTGATGATAGGCCAGTTGTTATAAGTGTTATAATGATGGCTTTCCTTAAATTTTCTGGGATGATTATAGCATCATCGTCGGCTTCATTAAAGCCTGTTACGTCAAAAGCTGCTGGCTTTACTGCAGCTCCACCAGTTGCTGTGTTGTCGCCATTAACTGACATTTTTGTTGACTGAAAGTTTGCAGAGCAAGTTTCAAGGAAACAAAGATAAAGTGCACAATATTTTGGTACACTGTATCCTTCAACGTTGAACAAACCAAAAACTAATACATAGGATTTTTTCGTACTTCTCAGTTATGGCGGATGTTTTATCCTTTTACCCACTTCAGACGTCTATTGGAGTGTTTTACGGAAAAAAGGGGTCTCTGAAAAAAGCACAACTGAGTTACTTTAGTATCTAGCGTTAAATTAGTGCCTTACCAAACGTTGGGCGCCATGTAGTGTAGTTCCTATATTCCCAATAGGCTCTGCACTTTGGAATAATATATCCTATAGATTAGACGTAGGACTAAGGTCGACTAAGTCTACACATGACAACTTTGTTTCCCAAGAATAAGAAATATATCTTTAGAGTCACGGAAACAATAGATTAGTATTTCACTCAGTCAATCGTGCATGCTTCGTTTCAACAGAGTTTGTGGAGAAAAAGAGAGACAGGCGTTTTCAATAAAAAGGTTTATTGAACAGTCTTCTTTCTCATACAAGAAAAGTGAACTGCTACAATCATTAAGCAGACTGCAAAGTATAATGCGTACAGCGAGAATAATATTATAAAATAATACTGTAAGAGCATTGTATGGTTTCTAAGCCATATAAAAATACATACATGAATACACAGGCTAAAATACTCAACTGGTGCTTCTAAAATGCTCCTACCCCGATGTACCTAACCTAAGTCTAGTACAAGGGAAGACGTAAGTATTGTGTAGAATAGGTTTAGATTTCTTTGCCAAGAATCTATCCAAGATTTCTCTAGGTTCTAATGAGCTCCATACCTTAGTTAGAATGAAGGAGGTCTGGAATCTCTGTCTCGGGCCTCGATTTCCCAACACCCCGCAAGGGGAGCTTGGAAACACTGGAGCTGGATTCTCGGCTGGAGAAGAGACAGCTTCCTGATCAGTGCGTCAGCTGGAGGGTTGGCTTCCTTCGGCACTTGCTGTAGCAAGCTCGGTCGGGCAAGTAGATAGTCGACCTGCTCCCAACCACTGTGTCTTGCTAGAGCAAGTGGAGGTATATTTATACCTTGAAGGTGTCTAGGAATGCCATAGTTTGACCTAAAGTCGGGCATAATAACATCAGGAAAGAACCCCTAGGGAATAGTTGTTCTTTCCAAAGTACATGAGTTCTTGGACAAATCAATATTCGAGCAAGGGGAAGTTCCCTAACAGCTTAAGCCGATTTTCCAAGAAATCGTTGTGATGTTTGGTACGGGTGGAAGTTGCCATGCCTGTATTCGGTCTGCATGGGATATGTCTAAATAAGGACTTGATTTCTATGCCTATCTAAGGGCAATGTGAATCGTACCTATATAAGGGCATGAATCGGGAAAAATCACTCAGAGCCTAAAACGCCACACGACACTGCAGGAAGAGGGCAGTGTCCTTGCAGTCAGATGCACTTGATTGGGATAAAAGGTACTATGTTTGTTAGAAAAGCTGCAACTATTATAATAATAACATACCAAAAGCAGTGCATATAATGCAATAACATACCAGGTACTAGAAAAACATGATGGAAGCAATGCAATAACACAAGCCAGGCGTTGTGACAACCTGACGCAAACAATGCAATAATACAGACCAGGCACTAGAAGAATCTAATGTAAACAATGCTGGAACAAAATCACCATCGACCAGATCTCCTCATCGCTCCTTCTAAACACCCCAGCCCACTCCTCTAACCCAGACCAAGCCGCCGCTAACTTCACCCTATGGTTATCCAGCCGACACCTTAGCACCACTGAAAAAACGTCAAAGCAAACCTGGCAACAAGAAGGCCTCATGGTTCAACGATGATCTTAAGAAGTCCAAGAAACTCTGCCGCTCCCTTGAAAAGGCCTGGAAAAAAGACCCAACCACTAGCACCAAGGAAGCCTTCAAAAACGCCACCCGCACACACCACCAACTAATCCGAAAGGCCAAGAAAACAGCATTCAAGGATCGACTTGACAACAACGCCCACAACAGCAAGGAACTTTTCAACATCGTCAAGGAATTTTCCAATCCCTCGGCCAACTCCAACGACATCACCCCCTCTCAAGCCCTCTGCGACTCCCTAGCCTCATTCTTCCACAACAAAATTGCAGACATCCACAACAGCTTCGACAACCAACCCGGAGACCAACCCGCCCAACCATATGCTAAACATTCTCCCCCCGTGAACACCCTTAGCGACTGGAACCCAATCTCCACTGAGGACACCATCCGCCTGATGAACTCCATTCACTCAGGATCCCCCACAGACCCATGTCCTCACCACATCTTCAACAAAGCAGACTCCGTCATAGCACCGCACCTCCGAGACGTCATCAACTGCTCCTTCAACTCCGCAACCTTCCCGGAGAGCTGGAAACACGCTGAACTCACCGCCCTTCTGAAAAAACCCACAGCGGACCCCACCGAACTCAAAAATTACCGCCCCATCTCGCTCCTTCAATTCCCGGCCAAAGTCATCGAGAAAGCTGTCAACAACCAGCTCGCCGCTTTCCTCGAAGCCAACAAATCCCTCGACTCCTCACAATCTGGCTTCCGAGCTAAACACAGCACTGAGACCGCCCTCATCGCAGCAACAGACGACATTCGAACTCTACTGGACAATGGAGACACAGTCGCCCTCATCCTCCTCGACCTCTCTGCTGCCTTCGACACAGTCTGCCACAGCACCCTTTTACAACGCCTCAGTAACATCGGAATACAAGGAAAAGCACTTGAATGGATCACCTCGTTCCTCACCGGAAGAACCCAGAGAGTCCGCCTTCCACCATTCAAGTCCGAGGCCACTAAAGTCATCTGTGGCGTACCACAAGGATCCTCACTCAGCCCCACCCTCTTCAACATATACATGAGCCCCCTCGCGACCATCGCCCGCCAACACAACCTCAACATCATCTCTTACGCGGATGACACTCAACTAATCCTTTCTCTCACCAATGACCCCAGCACCGCCAAAACTAACCTACACGAAGGAATGAAAGAAGTTGCCGAATGGATGAAACACAGCCGTCTGAAACTGAACTCAGATAAAACAGAAGTCCTCATATTAGGTACATCCCCCTCTGCATGGGACGACTCTTGGTGGCCGGAAGCCCTTGGAAAAGCACCCATCCCGACAGACCACGCACGGAACCTAGGCGTCATCCTGGATTCTTCACTCTCAATGAACAGACAAGTCAGCGCCGTATCCTCATCCTGCTTCAACATTCTTCGCATGCTCAAAAAAACATTTCGCTGGATCCCCACCGAAACCAGGAAAACAGCCACCCATGCTCTGGTAACGAGCCGACTGGACTACGGAAACACCCTCTACGCTGGCACTACCGCTAAACTCCAGAAGAAACTCCAACGAATCCAAAACGCCTCAGCCAGGATCATATTAGACATCCCGCGCAACGAACACATCTCTGGTCACCTGAAAGACCTCCACTGGCTACCCGTCAATAAGAGAATCACTTTCCGACTGCTAACCCACGCACACAAATCACTCTACGACATCGGACCAGAATGCCTCAACTCACGACTGTCCTTCTACACCCCCCCCCCGCCAACTACGTTCTTCCAGCCAAGCCCTCGCCACTGTACCTCGCATCAGCAAGACCACCATGGGAGGCAGATCCTTCTCATACCTGGCTGCTAAAACATGGAACTCACTCCCTACTTACCTTCGCCTTACCCAGAACCACCTAGCATTCAGAAAGCAACTTAAAACGTGGATATTTGACAAATAATCCTCCTCCCCCTCCTAAGCGCCTTGAGACCCTCTGGGTATGTAGTGCGCTATATAAATTCTTTGACTTGACTTGACTTGACTTGCAATAACACAGGCCGGGCACTAGACGCAAACAATGGAATAACACAGGCCAAGTCAAATCAAGTCAAAAAATTTATATAGCGCGCTACATACCCAGAGGGTCTCAAGGCGCTTGAAGAGGGGTGGTGAATTACTTGTCAAATATCCACGTTTTAAGTTGCTTTCTGAATGCTAGGTGGTTCTGAGTAAGGCGAAGGTAAGTGGGAAGTGAGTTCCAGGTTTTAGCTGCCAGGTAGGAGAAGGATCTACCTCCCATGGTGGTTTTGTTGATGCGAGGTACAGTGGCAAGGGCTTGGTTGGAGGATCGTAGCTGGCGGGAGGGGGTGTAGAAGGACAGTCGTGTGTTGAGGCATTCGGGTCCGATTTCGTAGAGTGCTTGTGTGCGTGGGTTAGGAGCCGGAAAGTGATCCTCTTATTGACGGGGAGCCAGTGGAGGTTTTTCAGGTGAACAGAGATATGTTCTTTACGCGGGATGTCTAATATGAGTCTGGCTGAAGCGTTCTGGATTCGTTGGAGTTTTTTCTGAAGTTTAGCGGTAGTACCGGCGTAGAGGGTGTTTCCGTAGTCCATTCGGCTCGTGACCAGAGCGTGGGTGACCGTTTTCCTAGTTTCGGTGGGGATCCAACGAAATGTTTTTTTGAGCATGCGAAGAATGTTGAAGCAGGATGAAGAGACGGCGTTGAGTTGTTTGTTCATTGAAAGTGAGGACTCCAGGATGACGCCCAGGTTCCAGGCAGTAGGATTGATGCAAACACTGAAATAACACAGGCCGTGCACTAGATGCAAACAAGGCAATAACACGGGCCAGGCACCAAGAGAATCTGATGCAAACAATGCAATAACATGGGCCAACCACTTTGAGAATCTGATGCGAACAATGCAATAACACAGGGCAGGTACTAGAAGAATCTGATGCAAACAATGCAATAACACAGGCCAGGCACTAGAAGAATCTGATGCATGCAATGCAATAACACAGGCCAGGCACGAGGAGAATCTGACACAAACAATGCAATAACACGGGCGAGGCACCAGAAGAATCTGATGCAAACTATGCTATAACACAGGCAAGGCACTAGAAGAATCTGATGCAAGCAATGCAATAACACGGGCCAGGCACCAAGATAATCTGATGCAAACAATGCAATAAAACAGGCCAGGCACTGGGAGAATCTCAAGCAAACAATGCAATAACCCTGGCCAATCACTGTGAGAATCTGACGCAAACAATGCAATAACACAGACCAGGTACTAGGAGAATCTGATGCAAACAATGCAATAACATGGGCCAGGCAGTAGGGTTGAAGCAAATCAGGCGATAACATGGGTGAGGCACTAGGAGAATCTGATGCATACAATGCAATAACATGGTCCAGGCACTAAGAATGAAGCAAATACTGCAAAAACATGGGAAAGGAACTAGAAGAATCTGGTGGACACAATGCAATATCACAGGCCAGGCACTAGAGGAATCTGATGCAAACAATGCAATAGCACGGGCCAAGCACTAGGAAAATCTGACACAAACAATGCAATAACACAGGCCAGGCACCAGAATTGATGCAAACAATGCAATAACACACACCAGGCACCAGAAGAATCTTATATAAATAATGCAATAACACACACCAGGCACCAGAAGAATCTGATGTAAACAATGCAATAACACGGGCCAGGCACCAAGAGAATCTGATGTAAACAATGCAATAACACGGGCCAGGCACCAAGAAAATCTGATGGAAACAATGCAATAACACAGGCCAGGCACTAGGAGAATCGAATGCAAATAATGCAATATGACGGGCCAGGCATTAGGAGAATCTGACACAGACACTGCAATAACACCTGTGAGGCACCAGAAGAATCTGATGCAAACAATGCAATAACACAGACCAGGCACCAAGAGAATCTGATGCAAACAATGCAATAACATGGGCCAGACACTAGAAGAATCTGATGCAAACAATGCAATAACACGGTCCAGGCACTATGAGAATCTGATGCAAACAGTGCAATAACAAAGATCAGGTACTAGGAGAATCTGATGCAAACAATGCAATAACAAGGGCCAAGAACTAAGAGAATCTGACACAAACAATGCAATAGCATGGAACAGGCTCTTGGATTGAAGCAAATAATGCAATAACACTGGCCAAACAGTAGAAGAATCTTACACAAACAATGGAATAACACGGGCCAGGCACTAGGGTTGAAGCAAATAATGCAATAACACGGGCCAGGCACTAGGATTGATGCAAATAATGCAATAACAAGGGCCAAGAACTAAGAGAATCTGACACAAACAATGCAATAACACAGGCCAGGCACAAGGAGAATCTGATGCAAACAATGAAATAACACGGACCAGGCACTTGGATTGAAGCAAATAATGCAATAACACAGGCCAAGCAGTAGGAGAATCTGACACAAACAATGCAATAACACGGGCCAGGCACAAGGGTTGAAGCAAATAATGCAATAACACGGGCCAAGCAGTAGGAGAATCTGACACAAACAATGCAATAACAGGGGCCAGGCACTTGGATTGAAGCAAATAATGCAATAACACGGGCAAGGCACTAGGAGAATCTGATGCAAACAATGCAATAACACGGTCAAAGAACTAAGAGAATCTGGCACAAACAACGCAATAACACGGACCAGGCACTTGGATTGACACTAATAATGCAATAACACAGGTCAGGCACTAGGATTGATGCAAACAATGCATTAACACAGGCCAGGCACTAGAAGAATCTGACGCAAACAATGCAATCACACGGGCCAGGCGCTAGGAGAATCTGAAACAAACAATGCAATAACACAGGTCAGGCACTATGAGAATCTGACACAAACAATGCATTAACACGAGCCAGGGACTAGGAGAATCTGAAACAAACAATGCAATAACACTGGTCAGGCACTAGGATTGATGCAATCAATGCAATAGCACAGGCTAGGCACTATGAGAATCAGACACAAACAATGCAATACCACAGGTCAGGCACTATGAGAATCTGACACAAACAATGCATTAACAGGAGCCAGGGACTAGGAGAATCTGAAACAAACAAGGCAATGACACTGGTCAGGCACTAGGATTGATGCAATTAATGCAATAACACAGGCCAGGCACTATGAGAATCAGACACAAACAATGCAATAACACAGGTCAGGCACTAGGAGAATCTGACAAAAACAATGCAATAACATGGGCCAGGCACTAGCGTTGAAGCAAATAATGCAATAACAGAGGCCAGGTACCAAGAGAATCTGATGCAAACATTGCAATAACACAGACCAGGCACCAAGAGAATCTGATGCAAACAATGCAATAACACGGGCCAACCACTATGAGAATCTGAAGCAAACAATGAAATAAACCGGGCCAAGAACTAAGAGAATCTGACACAAACAATGCAATAACACAGGCCAGGCAAGAGGAGATTCTGATGCAAACAATGCAATAACACGGGCCAAGCAGTAGAAGAATCTGATGCAAACAATGCAATAACACAGGCCAGGCACCAGAATTGATGCAAACAATGCAATAACACACACCAGGCACCAGAAGAATCTGATGTAAACAATGCAATAACACGGGCCAGGCACCAAGAGAATCTGATGCAAACAATGCAATAACACGGGCTAGGTACCAAGAGAATATGATGGAAACAATGCAATAACACAGGCCAGGCACTAGGAGAATCTAATGCAAATAATGCAATATGACGGGCCAGGCATTAGGAGAATCTGACACAGACACTGCAATAACACCTGCGAGGCACCAGAAGAATCTGATGCAAACAATGCAATAACACAGACCAGGCACCAAGAGAATCTGATGCAAACAATGCAATAACATGGGCCAGACACTAGAAGAATCTGATGCAAACAATGCAATAACACAGTCCAGGCACTATGAGAATCTGATGCAAACAGTGCAATAACAAAGATCAGGTACTAGGAGAATCTGATGCAAACAATGCAATAACACGGGCCAAGAACTAAGAGAATCTGACACAAACAATGCAATAGCATGGAACAGGCTCTTGGATTGAAGCAAATAATGCAATAACACTGGCCAAACAGTAGGAGAATCTGACACAAACAATGGAATAACACGGGCCAGGCACTAGGGTTGAAGCAAATAATGCAATAACACGGGCCAGGCACTAGGATTGATGCAAATAATGCAATAACAAGGGCCAAGAACTAAGAGAATCTGACACAAACAATGCAATAACACAGGCCAGGCACAAGGAGAATCTGATGCAAACAATGAAATAACACGGACCAGGCACTTGGATTGAAGCAAATAATGCAATAACACAGGCCAAGCAGTAGGAGAATCTGACACAAACAATGCAATAACACGGGCCAGGCACAAGGGTTGAAGCAAATAATGCAATAACACGGGCCAAGCAGTAGGAGAATCTGACACAAACAATGCAATAACAGGGGCCAGGCACTTGGATTGAAGCAAATAATGCAATAACACGGGCAAGGCACTAGGAGAATCTGATGCAAACAATGCGATAACACAGGCCAGGCACAAGGAGAATCTGATGCAAACAATGCAATAACACGGGCAAAGAACTAAGAGAATCTGGCACAAACAACGCAATAACACAGACCAGGCACTTGGATTGACACTAATAATGCAATAACACAGGCGAGGCACTTGGAGAATCCGGAACAAACAATGCAATAACACAGGTCAGGCACTAGGATTGATGCAAACAATGCATTAACACAGGCCAGGCACTAGAAGAATCTGACGCAAACAATACAATAACACGGGCCAGGCGCTAGGAGAATCTGAAACAAACAATGCAATAACACAGGTCAGGCACTATGAGAATCTGACACAAACAATGCATTAACACGAGCCAGGGACTAGGAGAATCTGAAACAAACAATGCAATAGCACAGGCCAGGCACTATGAGAATCAGACACAAACAATGCAATAACACAGGTCAGGCACTAGGAGAATCTGACAAAAACAATGCAATAACATGGGCCAGGCACTAGCATTGAAGCAAATAATGCAATAACAGAGGCCAGGTACCAAGAGAATCTGATGCAAACATTGCAATAACACGGACCAGGCACCAAGAGAATCTGATGCAAACAATGCAATAACACGGGCCAACCACTATGAGAATCCGAAGCAAACAATGAAATAAACCGGGCCAAGAACTAAGAGAATCTGACACAAACAATGCAATAACACAGGCCAGGCAAGAGGAGATTCTGATGCAAACAATGCAATAACACGGGCCAACCACTATGAGAATCTGAAGCAAACAATGAAATAAACCGGGCCAAGAACTAAGAGAATCTGACACAAACAATGCAATAACACAGGCCAGGCAAGAAGAGATTCTGATGCAAACAATGCAATAACACAGGCCAGGCAAGAGGAGATTCTGATGCAAACAATGCAATAACACGGGCCAAACACTAGAAGAATCTGATGCAAACAATGCAATAACACAGGCCAAGCAGTAGGAGAATCTGACACAAACAATGCAATAACAGGGGCCAGGCACATGGGTTGAAGCAAATAATGCAATTACACGGGCAAGGCACTCCGAGAATCTGATGCAAAAAATGCGATAACATGGGCCAGGTTCGAGGAGAATCTGATGCAAATAATGCAATAACACGGGCAAGGAACAAGGAGAATCTGATGCAAACAATGCGATAACACAGGCCAGGTTCGAGGAGAATCTGATGCAAACAATGCAATAACACAGGCCAGGTCCTAGGAGAATCTGATGCAAACAATGCAATAACACGGGCCAAGAACTAAGAGAAACTGACACAAACAACGCAATAACACGGACCAGGCACTTGGATTGACGCAAATAATGCAATAACACAGGCGAGGCACTAGGAGAATCTGGCACAAACAATGCAATAACACAGGTTAGGCACTAGGATTGATGCAAACAATGCAATAACACAGTCCAGGCACTGGAAGAATCTGACGCAAACAATGCCATAACACGGGCCAGGCGCTAGGAGAATCTGAAACAAACAATGCAGTAACACAGGCCAGGCACTAGAAGAATCAGACACAAACAATACAATAACACAGGTCAGGCACTAGTGTTGAAGCAAATAATGCAATAACACAGGCCAGGCACCAAGAGAATCTGATGCAAACAATGCAATAACACGGGCCAGACACCAAGAGAATCTGATGCAAACAATGCAATAACACGGGCCAAGCACCAAGAGAATCTGATGCAAACAATGCAATAACATGGACCAGGCACTTGGATTGATGCAAATAATGCAATAACACGGGCCAACCACTATGAGAATCTAATGCAAATAATGTAATAACACAGGCCAGGCGCTAGGAGAATCTGATGCAGGTGAGCATGTAATACCTGGAGGGATCCAGGGTACTGTGTGGACAAGAGGGTGGGATGGCAAAGACTAGTTTCATATGGACTGAAGCATGGGCAAAATGAGCAATGTTTTAAGGAAGTATTTACCATAGAGTAAATCATGCAGAGTCAGGTTTTTTTGGGGGCCAGGTATGGGATATTACGTACCAAGGGGTGTCGGAGAGATTATAATCTTCCTTACAGGGGTCATTTGCTTTACAAAGAATTTCAATACGAGGAGTGACTCTAAAAAGCAGCGACGGGACATGCAGTGAGAGGAGAGAATGCAGAGTATCACTAACGTTATGGAACAGCGCACAACTTTAGAGGCTACTTAGATACAGGGAGACACCTGAAATGGGCTCTGCACCTCACATGTACGTAGTACACAAAAGCGCCTTTACACACAGACCAATCATCCTAGGAGGGGCCGAGGGGAGACATAACATTTAATCCCGGTTTTACCACTTTACCGAAAGATGCTGGAAATAAACACCAAATGTTATTTCTCGACAGGGCCACTATACAGGTCATTATTCTGGGATTGTAGTCCCTCGGCCTCTCCCTCACAATCTCCACCACCTCACGTGTGGTTTACTGCACTAGGAAACTGTGCAACCAGGAGACTCTGTGTTTAACCCTGACCTACAATTTGTGAAATAGTGAGCTTAAGGAATCACTAAGTAAATGTATGCCTCTCCCACCATTTATGTCCAAGATCGGGGGTATTTACAGCCATCCTAAAGTTGTAAGTAAAACTGTGCTTTTAAAAATGGGCCCAGACTGTGGTGAGGCGTCTTTAACTAAAGATTCCTTCCAGTTGCTCCTGGAATGTTGTTGTTGATGCGTTGCCAGCAGTGTTGAATAAATGAGTGGTGAATAAATCTTACCCTTAGCCTACCGATGACATGAGAGTTTGATTACCACATCCTGAAGGACTGCCTAAAATTAGATCATTGGAACAAGATCGATCCCTTGGCTGAAATATGTTGAACAATCGTGTGTCAAGCTGGGTAGGCCTGAATTGTTCCACAATCCTTCTGCCCTTATGAAGGCTGATTTGAAGTGGGCCAAAAAAACTTTTTTGTTGTATAGTGGAATGGTCAGAGAAAACAGGGAGCTGACCAAACCCTCTGTTAGGTCTCATCAACTGCTTGTCTCTTCAGACCATGAACCGGAACTTTATTTGAAGGTCGTCAACAATCCAAACCACAGGTACCTTCTTACCAAGTTCCGATTGAACAAAGTCCATTTGTTAATTTCCGGCTGCCCTGGCTGGACCAGGGACTCGGAACTTGGCATATGTAATTGTGATGGCTACTCAATTATGGACACTGCCCATTACCTGTTCTTTTGTACCCACTTTAAAGACATTAGGAATACATTCATTATCCCCCTGTTAAAGGGGAGAGGGTTTAGGCAGGTTAAACCGCTTTATTATACCTTCAGATGTTAACTGATATCTGGGAAATTTATAATGTGGCCAAATTTTTTACCATTGCAGTGAGATTGGGTAAAAAGATTAATTGGATGTAAAATACCCTTCACTAATATTGCCTATTGTATAACTGAATCTGGTTTTTTATTCTGTAATGTATTTATTAATGCTTGCCTCTTTTTTACTGTTAAATGTAACTTTTTTTTTTTAATGATGTATTCTGATCCCTGGACCATTTTTTATGTGTGTCTTGTACTTTTATGGTTTTGAAAATTGAACCGAATAAAGTATTTCTTGACTTGATTACCACATAGACATTGCCTCTGTTGGGGGGAGGGGTACACAGCGCCCACTCTCATGGACTATTCACCAGATTGTAACGTGGCCAAGTAATAACCTTTGGAAAAAGTAGTTCTGTGTTCATCAGACTTAAACTGTTTAGTACTAGGCAAATCCTACTCTTTCTTTGCCTCTTTCCCCTTATCGGACAATGTATGCACCTCGAAGGACACTGGATGGAAGAAATAAACATGAAAGGCACGTTCCCAGCTCAAACCACCAGCATGGATTTCATTCACTCGTTCAGAGCTGCTTAACTGCAGGTCTCCGCACTGCATATCAGCATCTCTAAAGGCAAACACTGTCGACGCAAAGGGAGGGGGAGAGTCCGTATGATCCTCTAGAGCCTAGGCCGCTCACTAGAAAATGACGACGAAGGACAGGACGAGACAAGACTCTAACAGGATAAACTGATCCACCTCAAATATGGGGTCAACGTATTATTTATCGCCTTAATGGTGCAAAAGCCACTCTGGAATGAAATCAATACTATTCGAATAATCAATGTTCGATTTAGAATAGAGGCATTGCTGTGCTGCAAAAAAGGAAATCAGCGGCAACAATAGCTATTCTCACAACAAAGTGTTCTTATTTCAAGTTTGGTTTGCATATTTTACAAGAAGGGGATAAAGCGACAACTGATGGACAACATTATAAAGCTTACCGACTTGTCTTATAAAGGTTACTGGTACTTTTAGAACAACACAAAGGTTAAGGAAAAGCAGAAGTATCAAGGTAGACAGTGTATCCGCAATGGCGGACAATAAACCCTTATTAATAGTGACCACATAACAACCGTCTCCAGTTGGATCGCCTAATTATAAAAGATCTGCTAATACGATGAACGACTACAGCGCCTCAAACTGTGACTATGACATTGGTCTATCAAAACATTTGAATTCTGCGTTTGTTCTTCTCGTTAGGTGTTGATCCTGGAAGATGTAGGCTGATGGATTTCGGGCTTGTGCTTTATGCACGCTTCAGGAATTTGCAGAACGAATGTCACCCAAACATCTCACCATGTTGAGGAGGCCATTGGGGTGAGAGTTCGTCGCTTAAAATTGAGCTCCACGATAAAAGAACTGTTCGAAGAAGCACTGGGGTTACCAGCGTCTCAAAAGGCATGTCCTCTGTTTAAATAGCTGTCCAGAGGGCCAGAGACCTGGGTGGAGCCATCAATGTAAACAATGGCCCGGAGCCGCCATGGCTAACTTGTAACTTCTCGGTCAGTTTGCTTGTTTGGTGGCGGCAAAGAATTGTAGTATGCTGATATAATTCTTTTTAAGATTACTGTGAGGGTGTTTTCAGTACATCTTTAATGCAGTATTTTCATGGAAACCTTAAAAAAAGGTTAACACCAGCTACAGTATGATTGCGGTTACTAAAAATGTAACATCTGAGAGCACAGTAAGAATTTACACGTTTTCTCTTTTTGCAAATTATGCTTGACTGATCTTATACTCTGTACAGCCCATCCTATAATTTGTGTAGCCTATTTTATATTTTGGTGAATTCTTTCTTTAAACTATTGGCTTTCCTATTCAAAGTGCTGTCTCTCACAGGCAGGGTCGTCACAGCACTGTAAAAATATACAAGTCACTATTCCCTTGTGCACCAACCAGGATTCAAATTAGCGACCCTCCAGTTTGAGACGCAGACATCAGAAATTATAACACTAACCTTAGTGCCCCAAGCGATCTGAAGGGCATCGGAGTTGACCCCATGTACGTAAATGCAGGCCACAGGCTGTGTGTCCAGCAGCTTCATACGAGATCTCAAACTCCCAGGCGATCAGAACGGCATAGGAGTTTAGCCCATTTACGTAAATGCAGGCCACAGGCTGTGTGTCCAGCAGCTTCATACGAGATCTCAAACTCCCAGGCGATCAGACCGGCATAGGAGTTTAGCCCATTTACGTAAATGCAGGCCACAGGCTGTGTGTCCAGCAGCTTCATACGAGATCTCAAACTCCCAGGCGATCTGAACGGCATCGGAGTTGAGCCCATTTACGTAAACGCAGGCCACAGGCTGTGTGTCCAGCAGCTTCATACGAGATCTCAAACTCCCAGGCGATCTGAAGGGCATCGGAGTTGAGCCCATTTACGTAAATGCAGGCCACAGGCTGTGTGTCCAGCAGCTTCATACGAGATCTCAAACTCCCAGGCGATCTGAACGGCATCGGAGTTGAGCCCATTTACGTAATGCAGGCCACAGGCTGTGTGTCCAGCAGCTTCATACGAGATCTCAAACTCCCAGGCGATCTGAACGGCATCGGAGTTAAGCCCATTTACGTAACGCAGGCCACAGGCTGTGTGTGCAGCAGCTTCATACGAGATCTCAAACTCCCAGGCGATCTGAAGGGCATCGGAGTTGAGCCCATTTACGTAAATGCAGGCCACAGGCTGTGTGTCCAGCAGCTTCATACGAGATCTCAAACTCCCAGGCGATCTGAACGGCATCGGAGTTGAGCCCATTTACGTAATGCAGGCCACAGGCTGTGTGTCCAGCAGCTTCATACGAGATCTCAAACTCCCAGGCGATCTGAACGGCATCGGAGTTGAGCCCATTTACGTAAACCCAGGCCACAGGCTGTGTGTCCAGCAGCATCATACATGATCTTAAACTCCCCGACATACCAAGCCGCCTACACATCTCAATCATGAAAAGCTACTCCAGGGAGTCAAACGCCTTATCGGCATAAGCTGACTTCATGTTTGGGTTTACCTGATGCAGCACTGCGAATACTGCGAATACCGTCTGTAGATGAACCGCTGTGGATTTATGTGGGACAAATCCCAACTCTACAGGGGAGACTATTTTCTCTAGTAGGAAGGCTAGCCGAGTCGCATCACCTCAGGCAGTAATTTATTATCACTGTTACGCAGGGGCAGAGGGCGATAATATGTACACTTACAGGGTTTTTTCCAGGCTTAGGGGGCACTGATATGACAGCATCACTTACAGACGCCAGCGACACACTGCCCTTCAATCCCTCGGCATAGACCTCCTGGATAGGCCGCACCTCCACTGCACCCCCGGCCCAGGACAGGCCTCAACTTCTCTGCACCCCCTGAACAGGTCTCACCTCCTCAGCACAGTACACGCCTCACCTCTTCGGTACCCCCTGGACAGGTGTCAGGGTGTAGGAAAAAGGAATCAAAGCTCTTCTTTGTCTCGCAGTATCTGCCTTTGAACCGGCATTGCAAAGATCACCCGCTCGCAAAAGGTCGCGGGTCATTATAGCGCCGAACCGGGCCTTCTCCACTGTACTACCAACAGGGAGGACCACGGTGGAAGTTGCCGGTCTAGTCCTGAGTTCCTGGACACGGGCGTGAGGTCTAGACCAGCTGTGAAGTGCGCCGGTTGATTTTAGAACCAAGGCACTTCACCAACGGATTTTCAGAGATTAGTCACGTTCTTTCTGTAGTCTAGTTAGATAGAAATAGTGCAATTTTGTGCCAGGCTTAGGCGCAGGTTAGAGCACTTCGGTGCGTCGGTTAGTTATTTTGGTAATTTAGAACTAGAGAGAAATAACAATTTAAAATAAACAGGAAAAAATAAATATAAAGAGAAGAATTAATACTTAGCCATTGAATACTTCAGTTCCTGATTTCTTCGTTGCTTGGTTGACAGCGGAGGCTCCAGAAGGTTCCTAAGTGAGAAGTAAGAAAAATTCAGATAAGAAAGTAAGGCAGAGAGTGAATGAACGAATGAGTGAAAAAGAATAAATTAACTCACAAAGATAGAAGATAGAGAGGGAGTAGGAAAGGAATAAAACGGAGTAAGGCAGAAAGGAAGAGTTGAGTGGAAGAGCCAGAAGGTCAGGCAGTCTCTTCTCTGTCCCATTCCCCTTTCCCCCGGCTGGGTTCGCACTGCCACTAGTTAACTCTTCAGTTGGTGGCTGTGGGAAAACCAGTGGTGGAATTTGAAAAATCTCATCATTCTGCTCCTGGGAGTGTCGGCATTGTCAGTAAACACAACCCTTGACAACAGGCCTCACCTCCTCTGCACCCCCTGGACAGGCCTCACCTCCTCTGCACCCCCTTGGACAGGACTCACCTCATCTGCACCCCTAGACAGGCCTCACCTGCTCTGCACCTCTGGACAGGCCTCGCTTCCGCTGCACCCCTGGACAGGCCTCTCCTTCTCTGCACCCCTGGACAGGCCTTACCTCTTCTGCCCCTCCTCTTGACAGGCCTCTCGGTGAAGGATTCTCTTTAAGGACAGAGGAGCCCAGAGTTCATTCCACCCCTTACAGCGTCTCTGACTCTGCCCCGAGCCTAGGGGCGCTATGCACAGGCCCCGAAGATAGACACTACTCCTCTGGACAGGCCTCACCTCCTCTGCACCTCTGTACAGGTCTCACCTCCTCTGCACCCCTGGACAGGCCTCACCTCCTCAGGACAGACCTCACCTCCTCTGACCCCTGTACAGGCCTCATCTCCTCTGCCCCCTGGACAGGCCTCTCTTCCTCTGCACCCCTAGACAGGCCTCTCTTCCTCTGCACCCCTAGACAAGCCTCTCCTCCTCTGCCCCCTGAACAGGCCTCTTCTCCTCTCCTCCTCTGGACAGGCCTCCTCTCCTCTGCACCCCTGGACAGGCCTCACCTTCTCTGCCCAGTGGACAGGCCTCACCTCCTCTGCATCCCTGGACAGGCCTCGCCTCCTCTGCACCCCTGGACAGACCTCACCTCCTCTGCACCTCTGGACAGGCCTCACCTCCTCTCCTCCTCTGCGCCCCTGGACAGGCCTCACCTCCTCTGCACCCCGGGACAGGCCTTACCTCCTCTGCACCCCTGGACAAACCTCACCTCCTCTGCACCCCTGGATAGGCCTCACCTCCACTGCACCCCTGGACAGGCTTCTCCTCCTCTGGACAGGCCTCTCCTCCTCTGCCCCCTGAACAGGCCTCTCCTCCTCTGCCCCCTGGACAGGCCTCTTCTCCTCTCCTCCTCTGGACAGGCTTCCCCTCCTCTGCACCCCTGGACAGGCCTCACATTCTCTGCCCAGTGGACAGGCCTCACCTCCTCTGCATCCCTGGACAGGCCTCGCCTCCTCTGCACCCCTGGACAGACCTCACCTCCTCTGCACCCCTGGACAGGCCTCACCTCCTCTCCTCCTCTGCGCCCCTGGACAGGCCTCACCTCCTCTGCACCCCGGGACAAACCTCACCTCCTCTGCACCCCTGGATAGGCCTCACCTCCACTGCATCCCTGGACAGGCCTCGCCTCCTCTGCACCCCTGGACAGACCTCACCTCCTCTGCACCCCTGGACAGGCCTCACCTCCTCTCCTCCTCTGCACCCCTGGACAAACCTCACCTCCTCTGCACCCCTGGATAGGCCTCACCTCCACTGCACCCCTGGACAGGCTTCTCCTCCTCTGGACAGGCCTCACCTCCTCTGCACCCCTGGACAGGCCTCTCCTCCTCTGCACCCCTGGACAGGCCTCACCTCCTCTGCACCTCCTCTGGGCAGGCCTCACCTCCTCTGCACCCCTGGACAGGCCTCTCCTCCTCTGGACAGGCCTCACCTCCTCTGCACCCCCCTGGACAGGCCTCTCCTCCTCTGGACAGGCCTCTCCTCCTCTGCACCCCTGGACAGGCCTTTCCTCCTCTCCTCCTCTGGACAGTTCTCTCCTCCTCTGCCCCTCCTCTGGGCAGGCCTCACCTCCTCTGCACCCCTGGACAGGCCTCTCCTCCTCTGGACAGGCCTCACCTCCTCTGCACCCCTGGACAGGCCTCTCCTCCTCTACACCCCCTGGACAGGCCTCTCCTCCTCTCCTCCTCTGGCAGGCCTCACCTCCTCTGCACACCTGGACGGCCTCTCCTCCTCTGTACCCCTGGACAGGCCTCTCCTCGTCTGCACACCTGGACAGGCCTCACCTCCTCTGGGCAGGCCTCACCTTCTGTACCCCTGGACAGGCCTTTCCTCCTCTCCTCCTCTGGACAGGACTCTCCTCCTCTCCCCCTCCTCTGGACAGGCCTCTCGGTGAAGGATTCTCATTAAGGACAGAGCCTCTGACTCCGCCCTGAGCCTTGGAGCACTATGCACAGGCCCCGAAGAGAGACACTGCTCCCCTGGACAGGCCTCACCTCCTCTGCACCCCTGGACAGGCCTCACCTCCTCTGCACCCCTGGACAGGACTCTCCTTCTCTGCACCCCTGGACAGGCCTCTCCTCCTCTGCAACCCCGGACAGGCCTCACCTTCTCTGCACCCATGGACAGGCCTTTCCTCCTTTGCCCCTCCTCTTGACAGGCCTCACATCCTCTCCCCCCTGGACAAGCCTCTCCTCCTCTGCACCCCTGGACAGGCCTCTCTTCCCCTGCACCCCTGGACAGGCCTCTCCTCCTCTGCCCCTCCTCTGGAAAAGCCTCTCCTCCTCTGCCCCTCCTCTGGACAGGCCTCTCGGTGAAGGATTCTCATTAAGGACAGAGCCTCTGACTCTGCCCTGAGCCTCGGGGCGCTATGCACAGGCCCCGAAGAGAGACCCTGCTCCCCTGGACAGGCCTCTCCTCCTCTGCCCCTCCTCTGGACAGGCCTCTCGGTGAAGGATTCTCATTAAGGACAGAGCCTCTGACTCCGCCCTGAGCCTCGGGGCGCTATGCACAGGCCCCGAAAAGAGACACTGCTCCCCTGGACCTGCCCAGAGGCGCCTCCCAGGGGCAGGACTGTGGCTCGGACCGAGGCGCTTTAATCCCACTCCCCAGAATCGAGGCACTACACACAAAGCACGTGTTCATCCTCAGAATGAGGGAATGAGGGGAATGTCCTGATCCATTTCCATCTTTCAGCCCCTTTATTGTATGGAATAGCGTCACTTGACCAGGTAAATCTATAATCTATAATCATTTTGCATTTTTCACCCCACCCCTCCCCCACGCAGACAGGACTAAGAGTTAATACATCACCTACTTCCCATAAATTCTTTACATTATTTCATGTAAGGCAATAAACTGCTTCCATCTCAAATTTCGAATGACAATAGAATTTATTAGAAAAGCCTAAAATAATCCCGGAAACAGATTTATCCTAAGGTGATTTGTGAAGATTCAATAAAGTGCAAATTCTTACTCATCTTCATTCTCCACTTTGAGTTTGAATCCAGACACGGAGAGGGTCCCAGATTTTCATACCTTTATTACGCTGATTCCTCCCTTTTCGCCTATATATGGCTGTTTCTAGACATTGCTAACCACCTACCAAGCCATTGTTGAAAAGTCGGTGCATTAGCATCCACCCAGGCAGCCGCAATACACATTCATAAAACCGCCATAGAAATAAAAATCAGTTCCTGCCCTGCCCTTCGCCGATTAGTCTCAAAAGTCCCAAGCAGGATTACACACTCAGGGGCTGATTCTGATCGGGTTGGAAATGGTTTCCGACACACTCGGATCGGGAGAGTCCGACCGACCAAGTACGATGCATCCGGATGCCTCCAGATACGATTTGGTTGGACTCCCATTGACTTCAATGGGAGCACATGTTCCTAACCGCATCATAATTGGGCACTGGGTTGCTCCCGATACTTTTTGGAAGGAGCAAATGTCATTAGGAGGCCTTCCTAACCACATCAGAATCAGCCCCTGGGTGGGAATGCTTTCCAACCCGCATCAGAATCAGCCCCTGGGTGGGAATGCTTTCCAACCCGCATCAGAATCAGGC
>NW_028252262.1:0-129421 GCF_964263255.1 Lissotriton vulgaris | reverse complement strand
ACAAATTGTACATGAAACCACATGAAAAGGTATTACAAGAAAGACAAAGAGAAACGATATACAAACAGAGAAGTGAATTAATTCAGAAAATTACCTATCAGAGAGATTGTGGGTGATACGATCAGGAAAGTTACTCTTGAATGCTCCAGAGAAGTACAGCTGTAAACGTCCACAGGAACACGAAGTGCCACTGTAGTGACTCCAGAAGAATTAGAAAGATGGTCCAGAGAGATAGAAAAGCCAAAATCACAGCCAAAGGAATTGGACAATTTCAAATTAAGAGTAGAGCTAGAAGAAATGATAGCTGGTAATGTGGGATTAGAAAGACCTTACTGATCTTTACCGGTAGATCAGTAAGGTCCTTATGTGGAATGCAAGGTTGAGGGAAATGACATCACCTTCTTGTTGGACACTGGTGCTACCCGTTCTACTGTGAGAACAGCAGACATCCCAAACCTACCCCTCTCGGGAGAAGCGATCCAAGTAGTGGGCGTTTCTAATAAACAGATTAGGACCCCAGTTACAGAACCAATGGAAGTACGAATTGGTAATTTTAAAGAAATGCATACGTTTGTAGTGTGTGACTCCAGTCTAGTAAATCTGCTAGGTAGTGATTTATTGTGTAAGATGAACTGCACAATATTTTGTACCCCAAGTGGTGTTGAAATTCAGACTCCAGATGAAGATGGAATCTATAAATTAATGTTAGCCAAGCATGAAGCCGAAATTAAAAAGATTACCATAAAAAATTTACCAGAAGAACTGCAATATACCGTAAATCCTAATGTGTGGGATTTTACTGGAAAAGAAGTAGGATTGATGGCAAATGTTGATCCAATAAAAGTGACAGTGAAGGAAGGTACCGTTTACCCAAATACCAGACAGTACAAAATGATTCCAGAAATAAAAGCAGGTGTTGCAGCAAAAATAGAGCGTTTGGTTGAACAAGGCATTCTAAAAGAAATACTAAGCAGTCCATGCAATTGACCTATAATTGGCATAAAGAAATCGAGCGGTAAATATAAGGTCGTGCAAGACCTTGGAAAAATAAATACAATTGTTGTCCCATGTTGCCCAGTAGTGCCAAATCCCACAGTGATTCATGGAGAGATGGATGGTTTACTGTAATTGATTTATGCCATGCTTTTTTATCCATTCCATTGCATCCAGACGGTAAGTTTTTATTTTCGTTTAAGTTTGATGAGCATGTCTATGTTTGGAATCATGTTCCTCAGGGGTACACAGAAAGTCCCTCAACCTTTAATCAGATTTTGAAAAAATGCCTTGAATCTCTAGTACTGCCTGGACAGTCTGTTCTAGGTCAGTATAAAGACAACCTATTGGTCGCTTCCCAATACTCGAAATTATTGCATTGTTGACACAATTGCATTACTGAATCATTTGGCTGAAGGAGGACATAAAGTGTCACCTGAGAAACTGCAACTGCAATTTTGCACCACGTCAGTGAAATATCTGGGACACCAGATAGAGAGAGGTGTCAGAAGAGGGACTACAGAAAGAATCAAAATAATTTGAAATATGAATTTGCCACAGACACAAAAGGAAATCAGGATGTTTCTCAGATTTGTAGGATACTGTAGGAAGTGAATTGTGGGATTTGCATTAGTGGGTTAACCATTGATACAAATGACAAAGAAACGAGCAAGAAACCCAGTAGAATTGGATGAAGAAAGCATGACTGCCTTCCTAAAATTATGAAACTCTCTGTGCTCAGCTCCAGCATTAGGGATGCCTGATTATTCAAAGGAATTTGCTCTATTCTGTGATGCACAAGACAATTGTGCACTTTCAGTTCTGACTCAAACCCATGGTCTAATGCGACGTCCTGTGGCATTCTTTTCTGCCACACTGGACCCAGTGGCATCTGCGTTGCCAGGTTGCCTGAAAGCTGTAGCTGCAACTTGCATGAGTTTGGAACAGTGAGTCTTTCATGATGGGACATCCTGTAACTGTGTATGTTCCACATGCAGTTGTGATTCTATTAACAAGAACATGCACTCAGTACCTGACTCTCAGTTGGCTGACTAAGTATGAACGAATAATTTTAGGTGCAGAAAATATGACAATTGCCAGATGTGCTGTCCTGAATCCAGCAACACTGTTACCCAATTCACATTTTGAAGAGGTAAGGGAAGAAGTCGAACATGATTGTGTCGACATCACAGAATACAGTACTAAACCACACCCAGAAATGCAGGAAAAGCCACTAAAAGAATTAGAATATGAATTATTTGTAGCTGGCTCATGCATGCAACATGAGGAAGGAGGTTTGAGTGCTGCTTATGCCGTGTGCGCATTGGGTGGTATAGTCAAAGCATCCTATTTACCAGAAGTGTAGTCTGCACAAGTAGCCAAATTGATAGCTTTAATAAAAGCTTGCAAAATTGGGAAAAATTGGAAGGTAACCATATACACTTATAGTCCGTATGGTTACAGGATTGTGCACACATTTTGCCAACTCTGGATGCAAAGGCAGTTCATGACTTCTTCGGGGACTCCTATTAAAAATGGACAATTTGTAAAAGAATTACTGGAAGCAATTCAATTGCCAAAAGAAGTGGCCGTGGTCAAGTGTGCTGCTCACCAATCTGGAAATGACAAAGTCACAGCATGTAACTGTTATGCTGACCAGGTAGCCCAACATTGTACCACATACAAAAAAAAAAACAAGAAATATGATGCATGTAGAATCAGCTGCTAACTTATGCTGCTAGAAGGTGTAAGAACGTGGGAGAAAGTGAGAGATTTACAAAATGAAGTAGAACAAAAAGAAAAAGAAGAATGGGAGAAAATAGGTTGTCGGAGAAGGGATGAGGATGATGTCATTGTTTACATGGATGGGAGACCTGTGTTACCAGACTGTATGCTTGTTCCTATGGCTAGGATGTACCACGGGGACACCCACATAGGTAGAGATGCAATGATAAGACTGTTCAGACAAACTTGGTTTAATGCAAGGTTCAGGAATGTAGCAGAAAGTCTTTGCCAGAGATGCTTAATTTGTCAACAAATGAACCCTGGTAGAAAAACTGTAGTTTGCCCTGGGAAAATTGGAAAGGCAGAAGGCCCATTTATAAGATTACAAATTGATTTCATTCAGTTACCTGCTTGTCGAGGATTAAAATATGTACTTCTCATTGTCTGCCTGTTTTCCAAATGGGTGGAGGCTTATCCAACCAGAAGGAATGACAGGAGCCAAACTCCTGTTAAGAGAACTTATTCCACGATTCGGTTTTCCAGTAACGATTGAATCAGACCAAGGGTCTCATTTCAATAATGAAATAATTTGTCTAATTTGTGAAGCATTTAAAATTGAGCAAAAGCCGCACTGTGCACACCGCCCAGAGGTTTCTGGAGTGGTAGAACAACTGAATGGCACAATCAAATCGAGATTGGGAAAGATGTATGAATCTACCCGATTGGAGTGGCCTGATGCTTTACCTCTTGTTCTGATGGGACTCAGAATCATTCCAGAAAAAAATACAGGCTTGAGTCCCCATGAGATACTCATGGGAAGAGCAATGAGGCAGGCATGGGTACCAGGACACAAGCTGATAAATCAAATCAAAGCAAATACTTTACTCGGTTTTTCATATTAAAAACCTTAAAAGCAATATTACAATATCCACATAAAATCTGATAAAATAAATACATGAGCAGATTTCCCAAAGGTATTATACAGTTCATTTCAAATTCATAAAAATACAATATTAAAATACAGGTAAAAGAGGAACATCACTCTTCCCGTCTATTTCTAATTTTCAGAACTGATTTAAGAAACCCTACCAGATATAAAGGGCCCGATGTAGGTAAATCGCTTTTTCCGATTTTAAAATACCGAGGCGCACCGAATCGGTATTCTGAAATCGGAAAACGAGATGTAGGAAAAAAAACCCGAAAAAATACCGATTCGTTCGTCATCGGTATTGTGATTCGATACGTACCGAATCGGCATGGACCGATTCGGAATGTACCGAATCGGCTACCACCGAATCGGAAATTGCCGATTCGGCAAATACCGAATCAGCAATTACCGAATCGGAGATCGAAATATACCCCCATGGCCAAAATGCCCATAGGAATGCATTGAACAATCCGAATCGGCAAAATCCGAATCGGTAGAATCCGAATCGGTAAAATCCAATTCGGTAAAATCCGAAACAGCCAATGAGGTGGATCCACCCTCCCCCACCCAAGCAGGGAGTGGCTACCCAGGCAGGTGCAGCTCATTAAGAACTTTCTGGAGAGGCAGCCTGAGCTGAACATTCACAGTGAGCAGCAGCAGTGGAAGCAGGAGCCAGAGCACTGTGGGAGAAAGATGGCTAGCAGCAGTGAGAGCCAGAAGGCTGGCCACAAGAGAAAACCCAAATTTAGTACCATGGAGCTGCAGGTGTTGGTGGAGGAGGTGGTGAGGGTGCACAGGCAGCTCTTTGGGAGGCTGTCCCTCACTGTACCAGACAGCACGAAGAGGAGGCTCTGGAGCGAGATTGCTGAGAAGGTCAACTCAGTTGATGTCACCCCCAGGACCCTTGATGACCTTAAAAAAAGATTTTATGACATCCGCAGCCTGACTAAACGCAAAATGGCAGAGCTGCAGAGGCAAGCTGGACTGACTGGTGGAGGCAGGAACCCGGCGCCACCCCTCACTGAGCTGGAGGAACTGGTGTCCAGCACCATCGAGAGGGAGAGTGTGACTGGAATCGGGACCCTGGATAGCTCAGCCAGAGCTACAGCTACAGGTAAGAAGCATGCGCATCACGACACACCCTACCAGACACCTCCCCTTTAGACACAATGCACAGCCAAACCCCAGCCCAGTACTGTAACCAACATACAAGAGAAAAGCATCATGGTAAATGTAGTCAGCAGAAGTAGGCAAAATATGGCAGTGCAGAACCACAATACAGAAAAAAGTGGAACACATTCAAAGTATATGCAAGGACATGTGCAATGCTTTAATTGTAGTGACTGTAATACATCGGCACTCAATTCACAAATGCTTCTTTATACCTAGGGGCACCATCAGGCGGAGGAGCACAAGCAGCTGAGGCACCAGCACCAGCAACAACTTCCACAGCGGTGGCAGGGCCAAGCACAAGTCAGGCTGCCCTGGAGGAGGAGGAGGAGGACAACACCATTGGCCAGGGAAATGAGGGAGACCTGTCACTTGACTTCACATTCCTTCACTCCCCACAAATGTCTGGCACACCCCCATTGCTGTTCTCCCCTGAGAACTCTCCAACAACTGCCCACCCTGCACCTACCACATCTCCTGCCAGGAGTATGGTTGTGGCTCCACTCAACCCTATCCAGGGAGCAGCGGGTCAGGCCCCAGCCACCACAACAACAACACCAGTGGCACCCCAGCCCACACAGCAGGGCAGCAGCAGTTCCCGGAGGCGTGCCATTTCCAGCACTGCACTTCCGGCACGGGAGGGCAGCGTCTTCCAGGGGCTGGAGGGCAGCATGGTCAAGATTCAGCGCATGCAGGCAAAGTCCATCATGGCCTGCCAGCGCCAGCTTTGCCAGCACAACCTGCAGATGGGCGAGATGGTGCAAGGGTTTAAGGCTTTTGTCGACACAAATAAGGAAGTTGCTGCAGGTCTTGGCCGTCTGACCACAGCCATCACACAGCTATGCAGCAGACTTGACGACCACGAGCACTCGCGCCGGCGGGATGCCCGCTTGCACAACAGATCTATTAGCCGCCTTGCTGCTGCTACCGCGCAACTGTGCCAACGTGGGGCTAATATGGAGGCAAGCTTGACACAGAACACTGCTGAGGTCACCAGGGGCATGGCCCGCATAACAACAGCCATGGAGGCAATGATTATTACCAACACTGCGGCCAATCCAGCCCTGGACCTGGGGGAGGCTGGGGACAGCAGCAGCCGCAGCAGCCCGGCCAGCGCTGTGTCGGAGCCGCGCCAGAGCACCAGGCGCTCTGCAGAAGCCGCTGGACATGCGGAAGGGGGAGAGGCACACCCCAGTGGGGCTGCTAAGCGCAGCAAAAAGTAGGCTTGCCAGGGCGGGTGAGGCAACCCGGACCTTTGACATTTATTTTCTTTACATTGACATTTTCTTTTGTTGCACATCAGTGCAGTAACGGTGTAGCAACATTATTAAAATATTCTTTTCCTCACAACCATTTACCTGTCTGTGCATCTGTACTCACTCAGAAATAGTTTTCTGTAATCTCCTCACGTCTGTATCTGCCATCACTTGGCGTAGACACCCCAGCAGGTTGTGTTTGTGGCACAGCAACGTCGTCGTCATGGTCCTCGTAGTCAGACAACTCCACCTCAGTGCCCTTCTTCACCGCAAGGTTGTGCAACATTGCACAGACAGCTATGATCTTGCAGCAGGTGATGGGGGTATACTGCCTTGCACCTCCACTCTTGTGCAGGCATCTGAATCTACTTTTCCAGATGCCAAAGGTCCGTTCAACTACATTCCTTGTGCTTTTGTGGGCCCGGTTATACCTCCTTTGGCTGGGTGTGGAGGGGTTGAGGTAGGGGGTGAGTATGAATGAGCGGAGGGCATATGCACTGTCGCCTAGAAGGAAAAGGGGTAACATTACTCACATGCATACATGTATTACACTTAGCTACTTTGTGTTATGGGGGTCTGATGATGTGTCTCACCTAGGAGGTATCCTTCACCAAATTCGCCAGCCATCAGCCGTGCATAGATGCCGCTCTGTTGAAAAATGTAGGAGTCGTGGGTACTCCCTGGGAATTTTGCTACCAGGTCTGTGATGGTGCACTTCGCATTGCAGATCACCTGAACGTTGATGGTGTGCGTTGACTTCCGATTGCGGTATATGTATTCTGTGTCAGCTGGGGGGCAAATCGGAATATGCGTGCCATCTATGCACCCAATGATTTGGGGAAATTGTGCCATCTGGTAGAAGTCAGCTTTAGTTTGTACCAGTTCTGCGTGGGTTGCAGGGAAAGAGATGTATTGGTCCATCCTGTGTATCATGGCGTCAAGGAATGTGTGGAAGAACCTTGACAGGCTGCTCTGGGTCACCCCTCCTACCGCTGCAACTCCACTTTGATAGCTGCCAGACGCAAGCAGGTGTAAGCTGCATAGCACCTGGACGTGCGCTGGGATGGCGTGTGCCCTTGGGGTGGGGTGGTCCAACAGTGGTTTGAGGTCCCTGATGAGCTCCAGAATGGTGTCTGAGTCCAGCCTGTACCTCTGTAGGATCTCTGCCTCTGTGAGCATGAACAGGGTGATCCTCTGTCTGTAGACCTGTTCCTCTCTTTGCCATTCCCTCTGTCCTTCCTGCTGTAGCCGTAGCCGCCTTGCAATGACATAAAAAGCTGCCATCCTGCAAGTTGCAATGCATTTTGGGTCTATTTTTATGGGTTGGAGTTGGTTACCACCTGATTGTAATCCATGGTAAATTCCGAGTGAGAAATACCGATTTGGAGCCAAAATCGGTATTTCTGTGCTTCCCTACATCTCCCTATCTGTCCGAATCGGGGATTTTCCGATTTGGTGATTCTGCCGATTCGGTAGGTTATCCGAATCAGCTTTTTTCCGATTCGCTGTCTCTACCGAATCGATACATGGACCGAATCGGATTTTTTCCGATTCGGTGTCACTACCGATTCGGTACATGGTCCGAATCGGATTTTTTCCGATTCGGTGTCACTACCGATTCGGTACATGGACCGAATCGGTATTATTATCCGAATCGGTATGTTACCGAATCGTTACATTTCCGAATCGGGGTATTTCCGATTCGGATTATTTTCGATTCGGTAGTCATTCCGATTCGGTATTTGTACCGATTTGGACGTTTTTTTTTGCCCTACATCTCGATGGCTGTATACCGATCGGTAAGGGCCCAAAATCGGTATTTTCGGCCGTTACCGATCGGTAACGGCCTACCTACATCGGGCCCAAAGTGCTTTCAGGTTTTACCATTTGTAAGTGATATAAACCCGGACGGACCTGTTTAAAATTTAAAGTCTTTAGTATGGGCTTTTGGTAGAACCTGCGTGAAACGTCATAAAATGGATAAATAAAAAGTGTACCTCATCCTGCGGAGACAAATTGTGGCAGCCGCAGGAGGGTAACACTTTCCCTCTATGGGACCCCCTAGGAACGGCAAGTAATAGATGGTAGTAATCCAGCGGAACCTTGTTAATAGGAACCGCTTATGGCTTGTTATGGGCCATGATAAGTAGGGCTCCATTAGGGGGGTAGTTTTAAGTTTAATGAATGATCGTATACTTGTTTTTCTCAATTCCATTTCTTCACGTTCCAAACTTTTCATTATGGAAAAACTTCTTTTGACAAGTTCTACATCAGCCTTCACAATTGTACTCTGTTTAGAAAACAGTTCCAGGCGCCCCAGTTTGGTAAAACATTTCTTTAAATATTTAAGCAAGGGGATGTTAAGCGCGTGATCTTGTGAAAGCACTTCGCTTAGCAACTGGTGGTTAAGGGTCAGATCTTTATTCAGCCAAAACAATAAAGGCCGTAATGATAAAATATCACCAAAGAAAGGTGTTCCAGTTTCTTCGTGGACTATTAGGTTAGCTGTACTGTTAGACGGGGACCTGGAGGGTCGGCCGAGTACAGGGGGAGAGGCTTCCGGTGAGGACCGTCTCCGGCGATCGTACAGACAAGTAACTTCCCCCCCACAAATGGGCAACACACAAGGATAAGATCTGCACACTTTATATAGGATTCTTGAGGCAAGGTTATCAACGATACAGTGGGGGCAGGACACGAGGATCCTCCCAATTCTAGTCTCTGTAGGGTAAGGGGTAGCGGGACAGTCTTGGGTACCGGTCCGGTACCAGGGCGGCCAGAAGGAGCTCACAATCCTCGAGCTCGGAGGTCTGAAAGGTCGGGCCGCGGCAGCGCCAGCAGGCTAGGATGAAAAGTCTCGGCAAGGAGGGCCGCGGCAGCGCCAGCAGGCTAGGACGATGGTTCTCGGTACGGCGGGCCGCGGCAGCGCCAGCAGGCTACGATGATGACTTCTTTGCAGAGGGGGCCGCGGCAGCGCCAGCAGGCAAGAGCGATGGTTCACAAGGATGGGCCGCGGCAGCGCCAGCAGGTCCAGACGAAGATGCACGTTGCAGAGGGCCGCGGCAGCGCCAGCAGGCTTCAGAGATGGTTCACAAGGCAGGGCTGCGGCAGCGCCAGCAGTCCATCAGGGATGAGTTCTTCAAGGTGTCTCTCGACTCCAGGATACAACTGCCTTCCTGCTCTGGAGCTGCCCCAGTTATAGGTCTGGTCTCCTTTGATGTCCGGACCCTCGCGCTTGGAGGTCGGGAGGTCCGGGATGAGGGAGTCCAGACACCCAGCAGGGGGGTGGAGCCAGCGCCCGGGGAGGCCGGGGGCGATCGGCACCTGGCGGGGGAGAGCCATCGACACTCCTTTCTCCCATTGACTTGCCAAGTGGTCTCTTCACCTCCTGGGTGGATGGTGGTGCCTCGATGTCGGGGCCTGGCAGGCCCAGGGTTGGGGTTGAGCTGAGGCCACGCGGCCTCGTGGTGCAGTGTCCAAGATGGCGGCTGGGCCGGGGCAATGGTGCTGACGGAGGCCCGGGTCAGCCGATGCCGGGGTGTTCGGGAGCAGGTGTCCCGTTGGGGACGGATTGCGGGTTGCTTCGGTGGGTTGCAGGGGTGGTTCTTTCTGGGGACACCGGGGGAGCCGGCGTCCGAGTCTTCTCATGTGGGGAGGGAGCGGGCCTTTCTCGAGGCCTGTCCAACATTCGTCCCCCCCAGCTGAAGGCAGGGAGAGTCACCCATCCTCTTGGGTACTCTCCTCGCCGAGGCGGAAAAAGCGTGACAGGCCGTCCGCGTTGGCGTGGTCCTGGCCAGGACGATGCTCCACAGTGAAGTCCATCCCCTGCAAGGAGATGGACCACCGCAACAGTTTTGGGTTCTCCCCCCGCATTTGCATCAACCATTGCAGGGGTCTGTGGTCTGTCTGCACCCTGAAATGGGTACCGAAGAGGTAGGGCCGGAGTTTCTTGAGGGCCCATACCACTGCGAAGGCCTCCCGCTCGATAGTGCTCCAGCGCTGTTCTCGAGCTAGCAGGCGTCGGCTGATGAAGGCCACTGGCTGGTCGACTCCCTCTGCGTTGAGTTGAGAGAGGATTGCCCCAATGCCATGATCTGAGGCGTCTGTATGGACTATGAATTCCCGGCTGTAGTCGGGGGCCTGGAGCACGGGGGCGGTGCACATGGCGGCCTTCAGCTTCTCGAAGGCCGTTTGACAGTCCGAAGTCCAGTTGAAGGTTTTGGGGCTTTTCTTGGATGTTAGTTCTGTGAGGGGCCCCACAATGCTGCCATAGTCCTTTACAAACCGCCGGTAGTATCCGGTGAGCCCTAGGAAGGCCCGGACCTCGGTTTGGGTGACAGGTGGTTGCCAGGACTGGATGGCAGCGATCTTGAGCTGAAGGGGGGCCACCAGACCGCTCCCCACTTGGTGTCCGAGGTAGGTCACGGACCCCTGGCCAATCTGACATTTGCTGGCTTTGACAGTGAGGCCAGCCTGCTGGAGGGCGTGCAGGACTTCTCGGAGGTGGTGAAGGTGGTCCGCCCAGTGGCGACTGTACACAGCGATATCGTCCAGGTAGGCGGCGCTGAATTCTTCGAGGCCCGCCAGTACCTGGTTCACGAGTCGTTGGAAGGTAGCTGGAGCATTTTTCATGCCGAATGGCATCACTTTGAAGTGGTAGTGGCCATCCGGGGTAGAGAAGGCGGATCGTTCTTGGGCCCTGGGGGTGAGGCCGATTTGCCAGTAGCCCGCTGTTAGATCGAAGATGCTCAGGTAGCGGGCAGCCCCCATGCGGTCAATCAGCTCATCCGCCCGGGGGATGGGGTGAGCGTCGGTTCTGGTAACAGCGTTCAGGCCCCGATAGTCTACGCAGAACCGGAGCTCGGGGGCAACGCCCGGGGCGGCAGCCTTGGGGACCAGTACGACTGGGCTGGCCCAGGGGCTGTCGGATGGCTCGATCACTCCTAAGGCCAGCATCTTAGTGACTTCATTCTGGATGCAGGTGCGCACCCGATCTGGCCCTCGGTACGCTCTGTGTCGAATGGGTGGACTATCCCCAGTGTCCACATCGTGAAGGCACCAGGGGGTGACCCCGGGGGTGAGGGAGAACAGGCTCGCAAATTGTAGCAGGAGAGCCCGACAGTCTTGGCGTTGTTCTGGGGACAAGGCATCGGAGAGTCTGACCCCTTCCACTGAGCCATCTTTCTCACGGGTCCTCAGTAGGTCAGGGAGGGGCTCGGAGTCCTCTTCTGTCCCACTATCTGTTGCCATCAGTAGGCTGAGCTCCGAACGTACGAAGTGGTTCTTGAGTCTGTTGGTGTGGAGGACTCGCAGGGGGTTCCGGGAGGACTCCATGTCTATTAGGTAGGTGACAGGGCCCTTGCGCTCTATCACTTTGAAGGGTCCTGTCCATTTGTCCTGCAGGGCACAGGGTTCGACTGGGGCCATCACCCACACTTGCTGGCCTGGTTCAAACTCGATGGAGGAGGCATGCTGATCGCACCATTTCTTCATGTCCTCCTGACTGGCCTCAAGGTTGGCTTTGGCGAGTTCCCTGAATCGCCGGGTCTGGTTGCGGAGGGTCAGGAGATACTTATAGACATCTGGAGGGGTCTTCTGGGGGGCCATCTCCCATCCTTCCTTGACCAGGCTGATGGGGCCCCGGACGGGGTGTCCGTACAGGAGCTCAAAGGGACTGAAGCCGAGGGATTTCTGGGGAACTTCTCGATAGGCGAAGAGGAGGCACGGGAGCAGCACGTCCCATTGGCGACGTAGGGGTTCTTCCAGGCCCATGATCATCCCCTTGAGAGTGCGGTTAAACCGCTTGACCAGTCCATTTCCTTGCGGGTGATAAGGGGTCGTGAACCGGTAGGTGACCCTGCACTGTTGCCAGAGAGACCTCATGTACTTTGAGATAAAGTTCGTGCCCCTGTCGCTGACGACTACCCGGGGGAAGCCCACTCGAGAGAAGATCCCCATCAGGGCTCGGCCTACCACGGGTGCTGTCACTGTCCGAAGAGGTATGGCCTCGGGGTAGCGGGTGGCGTGGTCCACCAGGACTAGGATGAACCGGTGCCCCTGGGCCGTTCGGGGGTCTAGGGGCCCCACAATGTCTATTCCGACCCGCTCGAACGGGGTGGTGACGACGGGAAAGGGTTGCAAGGGTGCTTTGATCTTTTGGCCGCTCTTTCCGCTGGCCTGGCAGGTAGGGCAGGCCCGGCAGTGGTTGGAGACATCATTACGCATTTTGGGCCAGTAGAAGTGAGTCACCAGGCGGTTGTAGGTTTTGTCTTGCCCCAGGTGCCCAGCAAGGGGGACATCGTGTGCCAAGTTCAAAAGGAAGTCTCTGAAGCGGAGGGGGACCACCAACACCCGACTGGCCCCCAGCTCAGCAATTCTTTGCTCACTGTAGAGCAGGTCATTGTCCCAATAAATCCAGTGGGCCCCTGCGGTGTCTCCTGCGCTCTGGGCGAGGGCTTGCTGCCGGAGTCCCTCGAGGGAGGGACAGGTCCTCTGCTCTTGTCGGAACTGCTCTTGGGTGGGACCACCCTTTTGCCGCCACTGGGCCAGTTCGGGAAGGTCCTGGAGTTGAACGGGCCCCTCTTCGGTCTGCTCTGGGGTATTGGCGCTTAGGGCGGCTCCCTCCGGGACAATCGGGGGAGGAGGTTCTGGCCATTCTGGTTCTTCGGGACTGGAGATGGCGCGGGCGGCCATGGACCGGGTCATTATGCAGGCCCATTAGGGGAGGCCCAACATCCCCAGGTGCTCTCTTCTTTCGACGGCTGCCCAGGGGGAACTTTCGAGGTCGTTCCCCAGGAGGCAGTCTACTGGGGCATCATCGCGGACAGTCACCTTCAGCATTCCGGACACTCCTCCCCACTCGAAGGGGACGCAGGCAATCCGACACAGGCTTTCTGAGTTGTCGGCTGACCGGACGGGGCACAGGACGTTCGGCAAGATCTGCTCCGGGGTCACCAGATGACAGCGGACTGCCGTCACACTGGCCCCGGTGTCACGTAGGGCTTCAGCCTGGCGCCCGTTAATGTTGACCCACTGGCTGTATATCCGCGTATTGGCGAGTAGGGGAGCCCGCGGAATCATGTCTCTTTCCCCTAGGCAGACCAGGGACATGGTGGCTGGTTCCCACTCGGGCTGGTCGGCCTCGTACTCCTCAGCGTCTTCTGGGGTTTGCTCTTCTCCCAGGGCGGCGGCAGTGACCTGGCGTGGCATAGGGTTCTGGTTCTTCGGGCAATTAGGGTCGTTGGCGTAGTGGCCGGGTCGCTGGCATCGGTGGCAAGTAACGTTGGCTCGGAACCCTGGACGCATTGGGGGGTTTCCCTTGCCGGCCGGGGGCGGGGCCCTGCTGGCGGGAGCCACCGGGACGGCGTCTCTGCCCCGACCCTGGCCTCCTCCTCCCCCTCGGGGGCGATGGGGTCCTTGGTTGGTTCTGTTTGGTTCGCTGGGGCCGTTTCGGGCAACTTGGGTGCTTTCCCATCGGTCAGCTTCAGCGGCGAGTTGCCGAGGTTCAGTTAGTTTACTGTTGAGGAGGTGCTGCCTGAGCTCGACGAAGCAGCTGTTAGAGAGGTGCTCCCACACAATAAGGTCAAAGAGTTGCTCGTACGTGGTCACCTTGCTGCCCTTGATCCACCCTTCGAACGCCCTGCTGAAAAAGTTCACGTACTCCACCCAAGTTGTACCCGGGATCCGTTTGCAGTCGCGGAACCGCTGGTGGTACATCTCGGGCGTGAGTCCGTATCGAGTGAGAAGGGCGGCTTTCATGTGGTCGTAGGAGGTCATCTGATGGTCCGGGAGTTGCAGCAGGGCATCTCGCCCTTCGTTGACGAACCTCCCCCATAACCCGGCTCCCCAGTTGCTTCGGGGAATCCGGTGGGAGGTCATGGCTACTTCATAGGCTTTGAACCATTGCTGGATGTCGTAGTTCCGGTAATACTCTCTGACGACATCCTTGGGGATGTGGACTTTCGGGCGGTAGTGGCAGGAGTGTCCGGGCGCTCGGGCACCCCGAGATCTTTATTCTGTTTCCGAAGCTCTATTTCTTTTAGGTTGCGCTCATGTTCGTAGGCTAGCTTTTTCGCTTCTAACTCGCTCTGTCTTTGTTTTTCTTCCCGCTCTTCTCGGAGCCGCAAGTGTTCCAATGTTATTTTTTGTTCCGCCAACTTCAGTTCTCCATCCAGCCGAAGTCGAGCCAGCTCCAATTCATGGAGCCTGCTTTTTTCCCGTTCCCGGATCTCCTCTGGGGAGAGACCCGATCTTCTTTCTTCCGTCGGAGTGGGGTTCGTTTCCGGTGCCTCAAGGCTTTGGTTTTGGGGTACGGCCATACCCGTCTCTGCCCAAGATTCCAGGGCCTTTTTGAAGTCTTCTTTCATGCTCAGTCCTGTGGTAGCAATGCCTAGTTCTATGCAGAACTGCTTTAGTTCTCTGTGGTTATACTCCTCTAATTTCTCCATCTGGAATTTCTCTGTGGTTCCGCTCTCTTTTGTGGTCATTGTGGTTGTGTCGTGGGGTGAGTTACTCTCTGTACGATTATGCGTTGGTTCGGATCGCGCCGCTGGCCACCAATGTTAGACGGGGACCTGGAGGGTCAGCCGAGTACAGGGGGAGAGGCCTCCGGTGAGGACCGTCTCTGGCGATCGTACAGACAAGTAACTTCCCCCCCACAAATGGACACCACACAAGGATAAGATCTGCACACTTTATATAGGATTCTTGAGGCAAGGTTATCAACGATACAGTGGGGGCAGGACACGAGGATCCTCCCAATTCTAGTCTCTGTAGGGTAAGGGGTAGCGGGACAGTCTTGGGTACCGGTCCGGTACCAGGGCGGCCAGAATGAGCTCACAATCCTCGAGCTCGGAGGTCTGAAAGGTCGGGCCGCGGCAGCGCCAGCAGGCTAGGATGAAAAGTCTCGGCAAGGAGGGCCGCAGCAGCGCCAGCAGGCTAGGATGATGGTTCTCGGTACGGCGGGCCGCGGCAGCGCCAGCAGGCTACGATGATGACTTCTTTGCAGAGGGGGCCGCGGCAGCGCCAGCAGGCAAGAGCGATGGTTCACAAGGATGGGCCGCGGCAGCGCCAGCAGGTCCAGACGAAGATGCACGTTGCAGAGGGCCGCGGCAGCGCCAGCAGGCTTCAGAGATGGTTCACAAGGCAGGGCTGCAGCAGCGCCAGCAGTCCGTCAGGGATGAGTTCTTCAAGGTGTCTCTCGACTCCAGGATACAACTGCCTTCCTGCTCTTGAGCTGCCCCAGTTATAGGTCTGGTCTCCTTTGATGTCCGGACCCTCGCGCTTGGAGGTCGGGAGGTCCGGGATGAGGGAGTCCAGACACCCTGCAGGGGGGTGGAGCCAGCGCCCAGGGAGGCCGGGGGCGATTGGCACCTGGCGGGGGAGAGCCATCGACACTCCTTTCTCCCATTGACCTGCCAAGTGGTCTCTTCACCTCCTGGGTGGATGGTGGTGCCTCGATGTCGGGGCCTGGCAGGCCCAGGGTTGGGGTCGAGCTGAGGCCACGCGGCCTCGTGGTGCAGTGTCCAAGATGGCGGCTGGGCCGGGGCAATGGTGCTGACGGAGGCCCGGGTCAGCCGATGCCGGGGTGTTCGGGAGCAGGTGTCCCGTTGGGGACGGATTGCGGGTTGCTTCGGCGGGTTGCAGGGGTGGTTCTTTCTGGGGACACCGGGGGAGCCGGCGTCCGAGTCTTCTCATGTGGGGAGGGAGCGGGCCTTTCACGAGGCCTGTCCAACATGTACCCTTCGGGACGCCCAGTAGTTGTTTCAGAAAATTGTTCTCAGCCACCTCAATGCTTTCAACTGGGGCGTAACCCCTTAGTTCACTCCCGTAGCTGCCTAGTGCCACACTCTTGGCCTGGTACATCTTCAATAGGGCAGGCACTGGTCGTTTACCCATTTTCGAAGCAACATTGAATATGGCTGCATTGGTACATATCAATTCATCTCTTTTCTGCTGTACCAGTGCAGCCCAATTCAACCGGTCATCGAATAGGACTCCCAGGTAAGAGAAGGTAGTAGATAGGAGTATCTTTACATCATTGACAATGAATGGGTACAGTTTCTTCTGGCGTGCTCCTATCTGCATAATGATTGATTTGGTGTTAAACATAACTGATGATTTGGTATTGGAGTACTGCAAAGAGCTGGCTGATCAAGTGCGTTCTATCTCTCACCAGGTTGGGGACGACGCTGTGGCCAGACAATCAACTCCAGCACATGACCTGAATCCAGGTGATTGGGTAGTGATAAAGGAACACACCTGAGAATCGTGCCTAGCACCACGGTGGGGAAAACCACACCAAATAATATTGGTTACCACCACAGCTGTAAAGTGCAATGGAATTCCGAACTGGATTCACGTCAGTCATACAAAAAGGGGGACAGAACCTGACGAAGTAGAGGCTGAAGGTTGTACAGCTGAAGGGTCCCAAGAAATTGATCCTGAAGTAGCTGATGAGGAATGACCAAGCACCAGTCAGGATGAGTGGATACCCATAGTCGACATACCTGAAGATATTGTGAGGACAAGTCAAACATATCTAGATAGACAGAGTGACAGAGAGGATGAGACAGGAATAGAAGAACGCACTCAGATTGCAGAAATCAAAGCCAATAGTAATTCTGAGGAGGAACAGATAAGGAAAGATCAATATACTCAGACATACAAAATACTCACCAGAACTTCAGAGTCTGAGGAGGGACAGATAGGCACTAGAGAAAACGTTTAGGCAGAAGAAAAAAAAGAAATTACAAGACCTGAGCAGGACCAGACAGGAATAGAAAACAACTTGTTCAGGAAGAAGAAGGTAAACAAAGTAAAGATCAATGTTAAATTAAGCAAATTCCTGAACCAGGTCAGATTAGTATAGAAGAACCTATCCAGGCAGAAACAACAGAAATAATAAGCCCTGGACAAGGTCAGATAGAGATGATTGCAGAAGACAACGAAGAGCAAAGCGTGCCACAAACAAAAGAAAACATAAGTACATCTGAAGAAAATCAAAGCACAGTGCCTGCTAAGAGACTCAGAAAAGGTGATACTTTTTTTAAAGACTTTTTTTTCCCCTTTTCATGCAAATGTACAGTAACAAAATGTGCGATACATGGTATAGTATGTGGATAATGGCAACAAGGAGAGCGTGCATTACAAAACACATCTTGACGTGGTGGAGTTTAGGAACGTCAAACTGACAGAAAGCTGTGTCACTATAGACATGAGTAAGACATCAGAAATTCTACGTTAACACTGTGATACATATGAAGCCGGGGCCATCACTGGCAGTCTATTAGTGACATTGAAAAACACAAAGAGACCTGAGTATAGAATATCAATCGGAGAGCATATAGGCATGTCATTTATAACTCAGCACCAAATCAGCCAACCCCCTCGGGGGACAATACCACTCTCTGGATGTGACTGGTGATCAGTGTTTTCCTTGGCAATGTAGGCCCTGTATGGACCCCAAAAGTCCACCGGTCTGGACGCACTAGGGATCTGAGCAGAGTATTCTTCACAATTAATGCTGCAAAAAGCCATACTACCAAGCCATGATTCCAATGTTGGGGGTCGCCTACCACCCCATAGCAAAGCAACTTCTTGGCTAACAAGAAGCACAAGGCAGCGAGTTTTCTAACAGCTCGAGGGAAATTGGCGACATAGCCCAATAAAGCAATTTCGGGAGTGGGAACTATTTGCATACCTAAAATGTCCCCCAGGGTCCTGTGTATCTGAGACCAATAATCATGAAGGTTGGGGCAAGTCCAAGAGTGGTGAGCAAAGTCGTCAAAGGGAGCTTTGCATTTTGGACAGTGGTGGGGACGACTAGGGTCAATCCTGTGTGAGCGTGTTGGAGTATGTAGTAGCCTGTGGAGGAACTTAAAATGAAGGAGTTTGTGCCTACTATTTAGGGAAACATCTTTGGTAGCTCTACAGCATTGCTCCCATTGTTCGTCTGTGATAGGTTTGCCCACAAACCCTTTACCAATGCAGTGCGCACCCTGGAGTGAGAAACTGGAATGGAAGCACTGCACAATTTGTATAATTTAGAGACCGTATGTGCCCCAGTAGGGTGTTGGATAAGGAGCGCCAGTGGGGGAGTTTGGTCCGGAGCTAGTGGGAAGGTAGTAAACGAGGCCTGGAGCATGGATCGTAATCGAGTCAAGATAAAGGTGTCCTTGAAAGAGCGTTCAGAAAATCGGGAGTCTTCTGAAATGGAAAAGGCGTGGCCCTCAGGGAAGAGGTCACCAGAATTATGAATGTGAAATTTGTCCAATGTGCGCTTAACCACTATTTCCCCTGTGATCGGGAACCAAGAGGGATTGGGCAATGGCAAGGACGGCAAATATAGCTGGGTGAGATCCAGTAGTCTGCGCAATCTGTCCCAGGCCCAACAGGTGGTCGAGACAGTCTGTATGTCTCGAGGGTCACGCGGTAAACCAGTAGGGAGGACAGTGGAAAGGAGTCCAGGGAGCACCAAATCAGCCTCTGGTTTCAAATATAGGATACGCACGGGTGTGCGTAGGAACATTGTGCAATTAAGAAATATAGATATCCCGAATCCTCCTCTTTCATAAGGAAGAGTTAGCACCCACCAGCTGACCCGCGGAGTCTTATCTCTCCATACCAGGCGCAATAATAAAGAACGCAACTGTGAGAAAAAGGTTTTGGTGAGCGGGACCGGAATATTGCTAAAAAGGTATAAAAACCGAGGGAGGACAATCATTTTAATTATGGCTATTCGCCCCGCCATGGATAATGGAAGAAGTATCCATCTCTCTATCTGGGTCTCCAGTGAACTGATTGCACTGCCATAGTTCAATCTGATCATGGTGGCGGTATCGAGATGGATATGAACATCCAAGCACTTGACCGCATCATGGCACTACCCTAGGGAGAAGGAGCAATCCCAAGCGAACGTGCGGGAGGTAAGCGGAAAGATAACTGACTTATGCCAGTTGATGTTGAGACCATAAAATTTTCCGAAATTAATTATTTCTGAGATAAGAGGTTCAAGATTGAGTTGGGGCATCCTGACATATAAAATCGTATCATTGGCATACAGTGAAATTAAGAGAGGGCCAGTGCGGAATTGCAACCCACTGTGTAGGTGTTTTTCTTGAAAATGACGGACCAGAGGATCCATCGCCAGAATAAAAAGCAATGAGAACATAGGGCATCCCTGGCGCTTGCCTCGAGACAAGGAAAAAAGATCGGTGATTGTGCCATTCAGGCGCAGTCTAGCGGTAGGCTCAGTATATAGTAGAGCCACTGTAGAGACAAAACATTCCGTAATACCCATGCGTTTCATGATGGACAAAAGAAGGGCCACTTAAGGGAATCAAATGCCTTCTCCACGTCGAGAAGGATTGCAGCGGCCGGGGTGGAAGGATCAATTCTGTGTAGAACTTTGAACAGAGTCCTCAAATTTAAAGAGGTAGAACGATGCGGCACAAAGCCTGACTGTGCCGGGGAGATGATAGCCTCCATCAATAGTGGCAGGCGGATAGCAATGACCTTAGCCAGAATCTTATAATCATGGTTCAACAAAGATAAAGGTCTGTAAGAGCTGCATAGTTTTGAGTCTCTGTCTGGCTTAGGAAGCAGAATAATGACCGCTTCTCGAAATGTAGGAGGCAAGCGGCCCACCGCCAGCGCTTCAGCATAAACCTCCACTAACCGTGGGACCAAGACCTCCTTGTA
The DNA here is from genome assembly GCF_964263255.1 of Lissotriton vulgaris. Classification (NCBI taxonomy): domain Eukaryota; kingdom Metazoa; phylum Chordata; class Amphibia; order Caudata; family Salamandridae; genus Lissotriton; species Lissotriton vulgaris. The sequence goes on along the minus strand of NW_028252262.1, from coordinate 109,648 downwards.
AGCCTTATAAAACCCCGCAGCGCATCAATAGCCTCAACTATGCTGTACTGAGTAATGGGGATCACCAATAAATCCTGCATGTGCTTTTCTAGGTAGACCATAGCAATCTTGGCGAGATAATCACCTTGATCCTGCAAGTCTACCGACAATTTGGACGTATACAGAGTTTTATAATAGGATAAGAAGGTGTCACAAATTTCCAGATTAGTATGCAGCAAGTCTCCCTGCGGGCTGACGATTTTGGTAATATACGATGCGTTACAAGGGGGGCGGAGAGTTTGAGCCAATAACCTACCGGGTCTTTCACCTTCGCCGTACCGACGCGCAACGGATTGCCTGTTGAGGAACAGTAACTCTCGGTCCGCCGCATCTCTGAAGGCCATCATCAGAGACAGACACCTAGCTTCATTCACTCTGGAGAGAGTGAGCATCAATTTCCTATCTAGATCAGCAATGTCCTTCTTGACACGGGACAACGTGGACCGTATATCCTTCAACACCCCTGCGTGCTTGGCAATGCAGGCACCGCAGATGTAGGCCTTGAAGCCTTCCCACAGAACCGCCCAAGTATCCACCGACCCTGTGTTAAGTTCAAAGTAGTCTTTAATAGCTTGCCGGACTTCCTCAGTAAAAACTGGATGTAATAACGCCTTCCCCGGAAACCGCCATTGTCTCTCATAGCCACACGGTCTGGGGATATTGAGTTTAAGGACAATGGGAGAGTGGTCAGAAAGTGTATGTGGGAATGTGAGTAACCCGTCCACCCACCCGGCGAGCCCAGGAGAAAGGAGCCCGTAATCTATTCTGGTCTAGGTGTTGTGAAACCCTGAATAGTGGGTAAAGTCCGAGAGGTGTGGATGCAGTCTATTTTCAATGTCAATTAATTAAGAAATTAGTACATAAATCCAGAAGAACCGTACGGGATCGGGGTTTGGCTCAGGAGTAGAGGAGGTACTGCCTCTAGTAGGATTTAATAGCAAATTAAAATCGCCCCAAATAATCAACAGCCCTGGGTTGAATGTGAGGAGCGGCAACTGTAAGTCATTGAAAAAAGCAGGGGAGTCCACATTAGGACCATAGACCCCGACTAGCGTGGTTTTGTTTTCCATAAGGGTTCCTGTGTTAATCAGAGTTCAACCCTCCGCGTCAGTCATGGTCTTGGACAGTGCAAATGGGACGCGTTTATGTATGAATATGGCCACCCCCCTGAAATACCTGCTGTAATTAGAGAAAAAGCAATGGGAGCCCCAACTGCTAGCGATGTGCGAGGGGTCAGGAGAGGACAAGTGTGTCTCCTGCAGAAATACTATGTCAATGTTGTGTCTAATGATGTAATTAAGCACCTGTCTACATTTTTTGGTGTTATTCAACCCTATAACGTTCCAAGACTTCAAAGAAAGCCTGGCAGGACCGGCTGTAATCTTAGCTTAACCATCGAAGGATCAAGATCAATACTAAGCCACAATGCACGCATCTTCAACGTATCCAAAGAGCATAATAAACAGTGATACAATCAGAAACAATAAAAAAAGAACCAAAGTCCCACGACCCATCCTCTTAGAGATCCCCAAGAGGCAAACCAAAATGATCATGGTAAGGCACAAGTGCAATATACATGTTACTAACACAGTAGGAGAAAAACAAGCATTCCCTAAATGAACCATTGCGATCAAAGAACCTGTGGCATACGCCAAGGGGCGCAACAACGCCACGACGGTCAAGATTCCAATCAAACATGTTATAGGTGAATAGGAGAAAACATGCTGATTTACAACACAGCAGAACTAAGAGACATGCAGCAATGGACAATCAACCAGTCACTGGATCCGAAAAGAGGTCGACACTGTTCTGCCAGCCCCCCTTGGATGTAGAGTTCGATCTCGGACCGGCAGCTTCTCCAGAACCATTCTTTTTGTACTCCGGGCAGAATTTCTGCATAGGACATGGTGGTGAAGGGCGCGGAAAAATGGGGCCGTATTAACTACAAGAGGACAATGTCTTATAAGATGACCCTCTATCCGGACTCCTGATTGCCCATAGGACGCGGTGGTGGCCCTTCACCTCCATGTCCTATGGGCCATCAGGAGTCCGGATACATGGTCATCTTATATGACATTATCCTCTTGTAATTAATACGGCCCCATTTTCCGTGCCCTGTCACAGTTTATCTCTGATTCACGTATGCACCTTGTGCAGTATAATTTACTGTTCATGTTCTTTACTATTTCTATGCTTTCCTCCTTTTTTCCCCCTCTTCTATGCAATAGAGGCTTACAATTATTAGGCTATATTCAATGTCCTTACATACAAGAACTGTGCACACGTCAGATAAACAATTGTATAAAATTTGTGTAACAGGACAAAAGAAGATGAAGCTGTTGTCTTGAAGAAGGCTTTATAAGGTTCTTTTTATAGAATATAGACGCCAGCCGACACGTGTTTCATCAAACAGGACAAAGCCTGTGACTCATCAGGGCTGAAAAACATGTGTATGACATTTGTCAAATGATAAGTACATAAATAACCACAGAAATAACAAAAAGGAAAAAACTCAAGAGACAACATGTACAGAAAAGAAACAATAAAATAATACAATATTATTCCTATGCTCATTAAAACTCATGCGCAGGGAATTTGGAACATGAGTGTTCCAAGCAAATGGTGGCTAGATGGAGTAATGATATAAGGTGATGTGTAAAGGAAAGCAAACAAACCTCTGGGTGAGATTGTGAGAATAGTGAAACGTCACCAAAGTCGGTGTAGCCACAGATAAATACAGATGTAACAAGGGTGCAAAAAACTGTTGGAGATTGTAGCTGATGTCAGGGACCCCTGAACAGTCACCATGGTGAGTGTAGGTTCAGAAAAGTATCTATACTCTATCAGAAATGTTATTACAACGCCATGGTATCGTGGCATAGTAGAAAGGGTCCTGCAAAGTACCGTTGAGTGTCCCAGAGGTCACACACATGCATGTTCCCAAGCTAGATCGAATATAAGTGGGCAAGCACGCCCGAATGACTCATGCGTGTGTAATAGGAAAAGTACAGTTATTTATGCATATGGTAATAGTATAACAGCAAAACACCTATGTTGTGGTGTACTGGTAGCATGGGAGGCCTACAACATTAGTTTCGGAACCCAGTACAATAATAAATCTAGACATAGTATAAAACTGCAATATCTCTTAAGTATGGCATTAATATTGGTGCTGGAAACACAGGGGTTTGCATATCTAGACATAGAGAAGTATGGCTTGAACAGTGTTCTCATACTTGACGATTTAGAGGAAAATAAATAGTCGCGTTCACTATAAACACCTCAAGGTACATCATATAGGGGCTAAACTAAAACATGATCCCAGTGCACATAAACACGTGGTGTTGAAAATAAACATGCCGGTATAGGTCAAATTACAGAAGGAGTAGGTGCAATTCTACTGTGCTTATCAAGTGGAGTGCCGATTATAAAGAAAAATAGCAATATACCTGAAAATGGCGTGGCAGGTCATCAACTACGGGAAGGCAGTAGAAAAAGGGGAGAGAGTAGCCATTAAAATCATTGCGCGACGGTAAAACACGTGGAGGCTGAAAAAGCCTGCCGGGTCAAAAGACTAACCTGAGGAGTCGAGTGGTACAACGGAAGATAGTCCGTGTTCTAAGCTTAGTACAGGATGAGATGTGGCGGGAGCAGTCGGGTACAACTGTCATCCGGATTCTGAAGGGGGATAAAAACATCCGTAAGGGAAAGAAATTCTATACCGGGTGGGGGCGTAATAGCGGGGGCGGGGGATAAGAAACACAAGGACTCCTCTCCTTACCGCAAGGACGTAGAAACAGGGTCGTTGCTAAAAGTCCGTGGTGCTCACAGTGTTTAGTCCAAAGACCGAGGGAAATACTCGAGCGTGACGGTGCGCATGCGCAGTGCGAACCGGAAGTGAGTAAAGCCGACAAAAGGACTAGAATGTGAATCGATAAAAATATCGTGTATATTGGGATCATGTTTTTACAAAAGCTCTGCCCCAAAGGGACAATAATCAAGTAAATGAACATGAAGAACATCATGAGAGATAAGCATTTTCAAAATTTTACATATATTGTAAATGAATGCAGATTGAACATTCATGTTAGGAACACACAAAAATATATAAAATTCTTTGCTATATTAGCAGGTGTATGGAGAAAAAGAAGTAGAACCCTAGAGAGTCAAAGGGTGCTGAAAGAAGCGCTTAAAGAAACAGATGCGCATCCTGTTCTGCAGAGATGTAAGAAGCAGGATAGACAGTAGACAACTAGTCGATGGACATGAGATGTATGAAAGTAAATAAACTCATTAGTCTAGGAAGTATTGGAGCTCTGAATCAAAATTTTGACCATATTTCACAGTGTGTAAACGCATTATCCAGGTCGCCTCTAATCTACGGAGGCGGAGTTCTCTATTTCCTCCCCGTATGTTAGGTTTGGCAGTGTCAATCCCATAGAACTCGAATTTCTTATAAGATATATATATATCTTATATACATATACATATACATATATTGTAAATGAATGCAGATTGAACATTCATGTTAGGAACACACAAAAATATATAAAATTCTTTGCTATATTAGCAGGTGTATGGAGAAAAAGAAGTAGAACCCTAGAGAGTCAAAGGGTGCTGAAAGAAGCGCTTAAAGAAACAGATGCGCATCCTGTTCTGCAGAGATGTAAGAAGCAGGATAGACAGTAGACAACTAGTCGATGGACATGAGATGTATGAAAGTAAATAAACTCATTAGTCTAGGAAGTATTGGAGCTCTGAATCAAAATTTTGACCATATTTCACAGTGTGTAAACGCATTATCCAGGTCGCCTCTAATCTACGGAGGCGGAGTTCTCTATTTCCTCCCCGTATGTTAGGTTTGGCAGTGTCAATCCCATAGAACTCGAATTTCTTATAAGAGTTCTTATAAGAAATTCGAGTTCTATGGGATTGACACTGCCAAACCTAACATACGGGGAGGAAATAGAGAACTCCGCCTCCGTAGATTAGAGGCGACCTGGATAATGCGTTTACACACTGTGAAATATGGTCAAAATTTTGATTCAGAGCTCCAATACTTCCTAGACTAATGAGTTTATTTACTTTCATACATCTCATGTCCATCGACTAGTTGTCTACTGTCTATCCTGCTTCTTACATCTCTGCAGAACAGGATGCGCATCTGTTTCTTTAAGCGCTTCTTTCAGCACCCTTTGACTCTCTAGGGTTCTACTTCTTTTTCTCCATACACCTGCTAATATAGCAAAGAATTTTATATATTTTTGTGTGTTCCTAACATGAATGTTCAATCTGCATTCATTTACAATATATGTAAAATTTTGAAAATGCTTATCTCTCATGATGTTCTTCATGTTCATTTACTTGATTATTGTCCCTTTGGGGCAGAGCTTTTGTAAAAACATGATCCCAATATACACGATATTTTTATCGATTCACATTCTAGTCCTTTTGTCGGCTTTACTCACTTCCGGTTCGCACTGCGCATGCGCACCGTCACGCTCGAGTATTTCCCTCGGTCTTTGGACTAAACACTGTGAGCACCACGGACTTTTAGCAACGACCCTGTTTCTACGTCCTTGCGGTAAGGAGAGGAGTCCTTGTGTTTCTTATCCCCCGCCCCCGCTATTACGCCCCCACCCGGTATAGAATTTCTTTCCCTTACGGATGTTTTTATCCCCCTTCAGAATCCGGATGACAGTTGTACCCGACTGCTCCCGCCACATCTCATCCTGTACTAAGCTTAGAACACGGACTATCTTCCGTTGTACCACTCGACTCCTCAGGTTAGTCTTTTGACCCGGCAGGCTTTTTCAGCCTCCACGTGTTTTACCGTCGCGCAATGATTTTAATGGCTACTCTCTCCCCTTTTTCTACTGCCTTCCCGTAGTTGATGACCTGCCACGCCATTTTCAGGTATATTGATATTTTTCTTTATAATCGGCACTCCACTTGATAAGCACGGTAGAATTGCACCTACTCCTTCTGTAATTTGACCTACACCGGCATGTTTATTTTCAACACCACGTGTTTATGTGCACTGGGATCATGTTTTAGTTTAGCCCCTATATGATGTACCTTGAGGTGTTTATAGTGAACGCGACTATTTATTTTCCTCTAAATCGTCAAGTATGAGAACACTGTTCAAGCCATACTTCTCTATGTCTAGATATGCAAACCCCTGTGTTTCCAGCACCAATATTAATGCCATACTTAAGAGATATTGCAGTTTTATACTATGTCTAGATTTATTATTGTACTGGGTTCCGAAACTAATGTTGTAGGCCTCCCATGCTACCAGTACACCACAACATAGGTGTTTTGCTTTGCATTGGTGTTTTATACTATTACCATATGCATAAATAACTGTACTTTTCCTATTACACACGCATGAGTCATTCGGGCGTGCTTGCCCACTTATATTCGATCTAGCTTGGGAACATGCATGTGTGTGACCTCTGGGACACTCAACGGTACTTTGCAGGACCCTTTCTACTATGCCACGATACCATGGCGTTGTAATAACATTTCTGATAGAGTATAGATACTTTTCTGAACCTACACTCACCATGGTGACTGTTCAGGGGTCCCTGACATCAGCTACAATCTCCAACAGTTTTTTGCACCCTTGTTACATCTGTATTTATCTGTGGCTACACCGACTTTGGTGACGTTTCACTATTCTCACAATCTCACCCAGAGGTTTGTTTGCTTTCCTTTACACATCACCTTATATCATTACTCCATCTAGCCACCATTTGCTTGGAACACTCATGTTCCAAATTCCCTGCGCATGAGTTTTAATGAGCATAGGAATAATATTGTATTATTTTATTGTTTCTTTTCTGTACATGTTGTCTCTTGAGTTTTTTCCTTTTTGTTATTTCTGTGGTTATTTATGTACTTATCATTTGACAAATGTCATACACATGTTTTTCAGCCCTGATGAGTCACAGGCTTTGTCCTGTTTGATGAAACACGTGTCGGCTGGCGTCTATATTCTATAAAAAGAACCTTATAAAGCCTTCTTCAAGACAACAGCTTCATCTTCTTTTGTCCTGTTACACAAATTTTATACAATTGTTTATCTGACGTGTGCACAGTTCTTGTATGTAAGGTCTATAATGTTGCAGCATCCCTTGCTTGAACATTAGTTAGAGGTTATAGGGTTTTCCTCTACACTGTTTGCACCGTCTCACACTATCAACATCTATCACCATACCCTACCCGCACTGTTTGAGCGCCCTTCACCTGTACATACTAAACCCATAGCAGCGAATCTTTATATTCAATGTCCTGATGATGATCCCCATGATTACGTAGTGGATCGAAACGCCATAGACCTTTTTTTGCACCCTATAGAGAATGTAAACTATGTCATGTATATGTAAAGGTGCATTGTTGAATTTTCTGTCTCATTGTATACAACAGAAATTCGCAGCTTTTGCCTAATAGCCCTGTTCTGTTCCTTGTTTCCTCACTGTACAAATCTGTATGTGCTTGAGTGCAGGCTTGTGCCCCACTAGGTTGAACTGTTGAAGGAATCCTTGTTTTTTCATTTATGTTAGTTTATTCCTGATTAAGTAAAGATTGAGACCTCTGTCCAGCTGGACATGTCAAACTAATATAGTTCCATTGTGTCTATATTCATTGTGGTTGAAAAATTATTTTGCATGGGACCATTGTTGTTTCAAAGAATCATGTTTCCCGAGGTCCTGTGTTGATTCATTCGGGTTCCCTTGTTGACCTTTAAAACACTGAATATCACCCAGCTCACAGGCCGCACGAAGAGCAGCGTCTCTATCTCAAAAGTTCATGAGTCTTGCAATGATAGGACGTGGAGGCAGGCCAGGCTGAGGACGGGGCCCCAGTGATCTATGGGCCCGCTCCACAACAAAGCCCTGAGTGAAGGCGTCTCTGTCGAACAACTCAACGAGCAACTGTTCCTCAAAAGAGTCCATACGCCCAGTAGATGTCGTCTCCGCCACACCAAGGATGTGAATATTATTACTTCAGCTGCAGGCCTCTATATCCTCATTCTTGATTTCTTGATGGCCACGTCCTTGAGGATTTTCTCTACGAGTTCCAGCCGTTTTAAAGAGGCCGAAGTGCTGTCTTCTACATCTATGACCACATCCAATCGCCGGTCGTGGATCTGCACCTTAGACCCCATCTCCGCCAGTTTTTGGTTGAGGCTGTCAAATCGGCTGTCGAGCGACTTAAAGCCGGCCCTCATCTCACTCATCATAGCCGTGACTAGAGAAGCCGCGCCTTCATGGTAGCTGGAATCCACAGTGTCAGTGGACGTACCAGGGGGTGCCTCTGAGGTGGGACCATGAGTTTTGTTGAAGCTCAGTTTACGTTGGTTAGGGCCCCTTTTTCCCATGGTGCTGTGCAAGAGAGGAGAAGTGATGGCTGAGTGGCAAGGTCGCGGCCAAGAATCGCACCAGAGAGTCAGGGGAATAGGCCACACGGAGCAACACAAGAGGACTCAGTTGGAGGACAGACAAGCGTGAGATAAGCCAACTCAAGCACCAGGGCAAGCTCAATGACAGCACTCATAGTTCAGCAGGCAGGCACCAAGATCAAAGCCACAGCAGAAGAGACAGCTCTGAGAAAATGGTGGGGTCCCAGAAGAGCGCAGTTAAAAGCAGAGGCGTCTTGGTGGAATGATCCCCAAAGCTGCAGGGCCAATGATATTAACCTCTTCCTGTTGGCAGGGTAAGTGGTTGTGGAGCGTGCAGACCCCAATCCAGGCAGCCAGCGGAGCCCACCCACATGTGTGGCGTTCACCTAGCCTGTAATGTCGAAGCAGGGAAGAACACAGGCAATCCAGGTGACAGGTCAGGGTGGTAGTAGTCGGCCTGAGATCAGGGCGGAGGCTGCTGCTTTCCTCCTCCCAGACACAGTTAACAAGAAGGCAGTGCTGGCTGTAATGGGGCTGTGAGTGCCCTAGGGTGTATGTGTGCGCACGGAAGGCCCACCGCCACTGTCGTGCCCAATCAGGCAGCACAGGGTTCCTGCCCCAACCCAGTCTGCCAAACACCTCAGCCCAAAATCCAGGCCCAGGCGTGGGAGTGCATAGAGGGCCGGAAAGGCCGCGAGCACGTCCCGACAACCGGGACCAAGACCGGAGCTGCCGCGAGAAGGACCGGGGAGGAGGGAAAAGCCAAGCGAGCTGCAGGGAAGCTCACCGGGCAACGCGGGCCCCCACCCTGACAGCACTCACCGCGGAGCCAGATTCAGCCGACATCTTCTCGGGAGAGGGCAGGCAGGCAGGCCGCATCGCCACGGTTTGCTCATCCCTCGGACATCCTGTCACTGCTAATGTCCTGCGGGGCTCCGGTCTGCTGCGCCGAGTGTCCGCGGCGAATGGAGGGAGTCTGCTGTGGGTAGTAAGTCCTTATCTCAACAACAAAGAGGACACTGTACCTAGACGTAAGATGCAAAAAGTCATCTGAAACATCAGGGTGCAAAAAGTCACCCATTCAGTCTAAAGTAAAGGAAAAAGCGGTACAAGAGAGAAAGAAAAGACTAGGTGTGAAAAGAGACAATATTGTCCATAGTAGCCCACACACACCCATAGGATGTCATGCTTCATCATCGGGCCTTTTTGCTCCACGTAGGGCCGGCGCTGCAATTCCCTACGGGCCCCATACAGGGACACTTTGGCGACGATCTTTTAGGACAGCCGGATGGTGCATGCGGGTGTGCGGGGTATAGTTGATAGAGGGAAAGTGCGTGCCAAGTGAAAGTAGGAATAGTAAAAAGGTACATATGCAACAGTTTGTCATATAGGTGTACCTATAGCTGTGATGGCTTTTTTTTGTAGGCATGTTAACCCCAAAGTATCATAGGTCGACATGTTCCACGCCTTAATCACCAAGGTGGTCGTTGGCGTTTCATCAGGACCAAAAAGCTTAAATCAACATGTGCACGTGAAATGTGTTAAAACCCTCTTGATTTGGCATGGCGGGCAAAAAGATTATATACCTTAAAGCAGGCTATATCTTCAATAAGTGCCCCACTTCTGTACAACACCTAGAAAAGAAGACAGACACAGATATATATGTATATATGTATATGTGCACCAGTAACTACTTGATGCCATACAGTGTGCCACCTTAGCGTGCACATTATCAACACAAAAAAGATAAAACAGGAACTAAGCACGCGAGATACCGCAAACACAGTTTGTATAGAATAAAGTAAGAGCGCCTTATACTAAGGACAAAGTCTTAACGACTCGTTAGTAGAATGGCCTGTTGGGGTCCTAAATGTCAAATGCAAGTAAAATTGTCCCCTAGGATACATAGTAGTAACAATATTCAGGGACCAGAAAGAATGCTCGTTATTTGTGGGACGAAATTGAGTGCTCGCCATACTGAAATGATGGTATGCTCACCTCGTTCTTGAGGAGTGACCCTGCTGGCAAGGACAATGCGGGCCCACACCGTACCGAAGTTACGATAACTGAGCAAAAAAAAGGGGGGGGGAAGAGAGGCGAAAGTAAGCAGCTGAGTGGAACCTGTAACTCGCGTCGGAATAGTCCTAAAGTTAAAGGACACAGAAATCCTCCAGGGGGCCTAATATACACTTACGTTTTTGAGGGTGCTTCCAAGGGAGCACCTGCACGTTCCGAGGCCAGTGAAGAATATGCCCGGTACTCGGTGTTTGTTAAATAGAGCAGGAATGCACCCAGAACGCGGCATATTGACCGAAAGCTTCTGGTGACTGCAAGATCGGCGTCTGCGCGAGAGACACGAGTTAGGTGCGCAGGCGCACAAAGCGTATAACTAATCCTCCGCACATGCGCAGAGTGTTAGTATCACAGGAGCAAAAAGCCGGGAGACACTGTGTTGATCCCTGGGCTAGGTGGATAGCTTCCTGTTCCATACGTGCTCTCAACTTAATGTTTAATCATATGATAAACGCAGACCACGTCTTGCAGTCCAGGTGAGAGCCTACGAAATACGCAGGCCCCCTATAAATCAAAAACATGTGTAGTGTAATTAGCTGCTAGTAGACTACTCAAAATATGAAAATATTAATGTATTATAAGGAAAGGACCCAGACATGGGGCAGTATTTCAAAATACCTAAAGGGTTCCTTAACGAACGGTGGTGGTACTAGAAGTTTAAGTACCACTCACAATGTTGGCCAAAGGCAGGTCCAATTGTGTAAAATTAAGGGGTATCTCGCGTGCCTGCTCCAGAGGAGGAAAAAAGAAAGAAGAAAAATACATAAGGGTCTACGGTTGATCCGCCATGCAAATATTTATGAACACAAAAAGGGAGACCCAAGGAGCTATATGAAGGTCCAGTGTCCATGCTCCCAAACCAATATCTCAACAACAAAGAGGACACTGTACCTAGACGTAAGATGCAAAAAGTCATCTGAAACGTCAGGGTGCAAAAAGTCACCCATTCAGTCTAAAGTAAAGGAAAAAGAGGTACAAGAGAGAAAGAAAAGACTAGGTGTGAAAAGAGACAATATTGTCCATAGTAGCCCTCACACACCCATAGGATGTCATGCTTCATCATCGGGCCATTTTGCTCCAGGTAGGGCCGGCGCTGCAATTCCCTACGGGCCCCATACAGCGACACTTTGGCGGAGATCTTTTAGGACAGCCAGATGGTGCATGCGGGTGTGCGGGGTATAGTTGATAGAGGGAAAGTGCGTGCCAAGTGAAAGTAGGAATAGTAAAAAGGTACATATGCAACAGTTTGTCATATAGGTGTACCTATAGCTGTGATGGCTTGTTTTTATAGGCATGTTAACTCCAAAGTATCATAGGTCGACATGTTTCACGCCTTAATCGACAAGGTGGTCGTTGGCGTTTCATCAGGACCAAAAAGCTTAAAGCAACATGTGCACGTGAAATGTGTTAAAACCCTCTTGATTTGGCGTGGCGGGCAAAAAGATTATATACCTTGAAGCAGGCTATATCTTCAATAAGTGTCCCGCTTCTGTACAACACCTAGAAAAGAAGACAGACACAGATATATATATGTATATATGTATATGTGCACCAGTAACTACTTGATGCCATACAGTGTGCCACCTTAGCGTGCACATTATCAACACAAAAAAGATAAAACAGGAACTAAGCACGCGAGATACCACAAACACAGTTTGTATAGAATAAAGTAAGAGCGCCTTATACTAAGGACAAAGTCTTAACGACTCGTTAGTAGAATGGCCTGTTGGGGTCCTAAATGTCAAATGCAAGTAAAATTGTCCCATAGAACAATAGTAGTAACAATATTCAGGGGCCAGAAAGAATGCTCGTTATTTGTGGGACCAAATTGAGTGCTCGCCATACTGAAATGATGGTATGCTCACCTCGTTCTTGAGGAGTGACCCTGCTGGCAAGGACAATGCACGCCACACCGTACCGAAGTTACGATAACTTGCTCGGTAGACATATTTATTTATTAAGAGCAGTAAAAGCAGAGTTCATTCAACTGTACCTGTCCCATTTGTAAAAACAGCTTGTGGATGGCATATTATGTTACCTTTTCAATCCACTGGTGAAAACATGCAAGTAAATATTTCTATAAATCTTATTTAGATTATTGATAAAGGAAATGGGGTGGTAGGTGGATGGTAAATATTTATGGTCCTTTTTATAGGTGAGTATAATTTTCCCAATGTCATGATTCAGTGTCATTATGGTGTATTAACACTGGGCTTACAACGGCCTGGGCAATAATTTGAATTACAATAGTAACATTCGTTGAATTCTCAAATCTAAAAGTACACAAAATTATTGAAATTTCTCAAAATTCAGCATTTTGCAGTTTTGTACACCAGTCTGGAGATTGGTTTGCACAGAAACATTTTCTTCTCAAACCAGTCACTGTCTGGTTTATGCCCCATGAATCACTGGAGCATACCACCGTATATTATTTCATTGCTAGCCAGCTCAGTTCATGCTTTAGAAATACACCAAAACATACATATATGCCTGCAATACATATATTAATTTCAAACATTTTCAGAAAATTTCACAAAATTTCTTGAGACAAAGTGATGTCATTTTATGAATCAGTACTTATATTTCTTACTGTACTAGAAACACAAAATGTTTGGGTCTACTTGGTAAATGTCAAGTAGATTTGTCTTACATTTGAACTTTGGGGCTGATTATGATGACGGTGAACCGCCACCAACAGGCTGTCAGAGGCGGGCAAACCCCCATCGTGAGGCCATTTCCCGCCCGCCATATTATAATGTCAGATGGGTATTTGACGGGTTGCAAATCTGACCGCCACGCATCCAATGGGATCCGTAAGGAGGCCAGTGCAGCGGAGGCCTTCTCATCCCCAAAATGGCGGCAGTGCCTACTAGGCATTTACCAAAGTCTTCCAAGAAAAATGCTACCTCACTTGTGTGGGTGGGTCAAGTACCCGGGACAGGCAAGGGCAAGGGCCCAAAACCTATTAAGGCGAGATCAAAATGACCTATGACAAAACAACCTGATTTTGCAAGGGAGGGTCCCAAAAGTGTTTGACCCCAGGCTCAGCGGCCATCTAGGGAAACCTATCAAAGCCTACTAGGCACTGCTGCAGGGATTAGCATGTGCCTCCCCGCCAGCCTTTCCATGGCGGTTCATCCGCCATGAAAAGGCTGGCGGGGATGAACTCTTGGGGCCCATAGCGGGCCCCCCTTCATCCAGGGCACTCTTGTTTGGGGGTTGGGGGCTCCTATGGTGCCCCCTACATTTCCCTGCACCATGTGGCAGACACTGCATAGTGCCTGCCACGTAGTGCAGGTAAATGTAAACAGTGCCTTTTTTACATTGCAACAGGTACTGCAGCCAGCAGCACCCACTGCAATGCAAAGCATGGCAAGTGCAACCGCCACGGTGGCGGTCGCATTCTAATACCTCCTGTGGGACCAACGCCTTGTAGGCAGGCAGCCCCACTCCACAAGACTAAGTACGGGCGGAAAATTGCGCATTTTTGTCAATTTCGCGATCCGCGAATCGTGCGAAATTGCCCAAAAATCCACAATTCGCGAGTTGGTGGATTTTTTTTCTTGTTCGCGCTTCAAAAATACAATGTTGCGCATGTGGCATTGACTTGCCATGATTCTGTGTTTGCTGATGAGTTTTCCTTCTTGTTCGCGTGCGCTGTAAAATTTTGGTAGCTTGCCGAGCGACACCGCGATCGCGAACACGTCATTGTGACCCAAAACAGGAAATTGCGAATGCGAACACGTCATTGCTACGCGAAACGGGAAATTGCGAACACGTCATTGCGACCCAAAACAGGAAACAACATGTTGGTGAATGTTGCGACCGCATGCGCAAGTTCTCATTCCTGAACTGGTAAAAAAATCTCGCGAAATCGCCCCAAAAAAAAGATTTGCAATCTCGTGGAATTTGGCGGATTTTTTGGAATCGCAATTACGAATTCACGCAAATTTGTGTATCGCGAAGTCGTAAATTACGCCCATGCTTACACAAGACGATAGCGTAAGGACTGGATTCTGTCCGCCATCGCAATCAGCCCCTCTGTTATTACATTGAAAGATCTTTTAACTCTAGCTCTGCCGGCACCTATGGAAACCTTACAAACCTATACATTTTTGAAAACTAGACAGCCAGGGAAATCCAGTATGGGGTTGACTTGTCTGGCTCTTGCCAGATGCCGTTACCCAAAATCGCTTGCAAACCTCAAAATGTGTTTACAAAACACATTTTCCTCATATTTCTGTGGTGGAAAGTTCTGGAATATGCATGAATCCACAAAATTCCACCAAGCTCGCATTTACCAAAGTCTTCCAAGAAAAATGCTACCTCACTTGTGTGGGTGGGTCAAGTACCCGGGACAGGCCCAAAACCTATTAAGGCGAGATCAAAATGACCTATGACAAAACAACCTGGTTTTGCAAGGGAGGGTCCCATAAGTGTTTGACCCCAGGCTCAGCGGCCATCTAGGTAAACCTATCAAAGCCACACATGCCTGAAAACTAGACACCCTGGGGAGTCCAGCAAGGTATGGCTTGCATGGGTTCCCCAACATTTCCATACAGAGAATCCCGTGCAAACCTCAAATTCAGATGAAAAAATCACCTTTTTCTCAAATTTTAGTGAGGGAAAGTTTTGGAATCTGTGTGGATCCATAAATTTCCTTCCACACAGCATTCTCCCAGGTCTGTTGATAGAAAATGGTACCTCACTCGTGTGGGTGGGTCAAGTACCCTCGACAGGCAAGGATCCAAAACCTATTGAGGTTACATCAAAATTACCTATCAAAAACAACCTGGTTTTGCAAGGGGGGTCCAATGAGTTTTTAGCCCCAGGCTCGGGGGACACCTATGGAAACCTACCAATCTCATACATTTTTTTAAACCACACACCCGGGGGAGTCTAGCAAGGTATGTCTTGCAAGGGTCCCCCAACATTTCCCTACCCAGAATCCCCTACAAACCTCATATTTTGTTGAAAAAATCATTTTTATCTCACAGTTCTGTATGGGAAAGTTGTAGGTTCACCGGGCTGACACAAATTTCCTATCACCCAGTGTTCCCCCAAGTCTCCTGAAAAAAATGGTACCTCAATTGTGTGTGTGGGCATAGTGGCTGCAAAAGGAAATGGGCCAAATCGTACTGTGAAGACTTCAAAATTACCTATAACAAACCTACCTGGTTTGGGGGGGGCACCTGAGATTTTGGCCCGGGGCTCGCCGCCCTCTAGGGAAACCTACCATACCCACACATTTCTAAAAAAACGAGATACCCTGGGCAGTCTAATGAGGTTATGGCTTGTGTGGATCCCCCAATGTTTGCATACACAGAAACCCCTACACACCTCAAATGTAGCTGAAAAAAACACATTTTCCACATATTTTTGTGTGGAATCACCATGGCGGCACAAATGTCCTACCCACAGCGTTCTCCTTAGTGTCCCGAGTAAAAGGATACCTCACTTGTGTGAGTGTCAAACTTGTCTCTAAAAAAATGTAACGCTTAGAATTCTCAGTGTATACCCTTATTCCCTATGTTTTGGGCTTTTCCCAGTCACAGGCCCCACCCACACAAGTGAGGTATCATTTTACTCTGGAGATTGGGGGGAACACTGTGGGGTAGGTTTACAGGGCATTATGGTTAGGAAAATGTTGGTGTCTAGTTTTCAAAAATGTGTGGTTTTCATACTTTTCCAAGATGGCCGCCGAGCCCTGTGCCAAAAACTCAGGTGACCCTTCTTGCAAAACCAGGTTGTTTTGTGATATTCCATTTTGATGTCTCCTCAATATGTTTTGGGCCCTTGCGTGTTGTGATACTTGACCCACCCATGCGAGTGAGGTATAATTTTTATCTGAGACCTGATGGAACACTGGGTAGTAGGAAATTTGTGGATCCACTTTTATTATAGACCTTTCACACACAGAATTTTTGAAAAAAAGTGTTTTTTCAGCTAAATTTGTGGTTTGCAGGGCATTCTGGGTAGGAAAACATTGGGGGATCCAAGCAAGCCATAACTCGCTGGACTCCCCCGGGTGTCTATTGTTCAGAAATGTGTGGGCTTGATAGTTTTCTAAGATGGCCGCCGAGCCCGGGCCAAAAACCCAGGTGACCTCTCTTGCAAAACCAGGTTGTTTTGTAATAGGTCAATTTGATGTCTCCTCAATACGTTTTGGGCTCTTGCCTGTCGCGGGTACTTGATCCACCCATGGGAGTGAGGTATCATTTTTATCAGGAGACCTCAGGGAACGCTGGGTGGTAGGAAATTCGTGGATTCACATGGATTCCAGAACTTTTCCACACAGAAATTTGAGAAAAAAGTGATTTTTTTCAGCTAAGTATGAGGTTTACAGGGGATTCTGGGTAGAAAAACGTTGGGGGACTCACGCAAACCATACCTCACTGGTCTCTCCCGGGTGTCTAGCTTACAGAAATGTGTGGGTTTGGTAGGTTGGTCTAGATGGCTGCCGAGCCTAGGGCCAATAACTCATGGGACCCCCTCTTGCAAAACCAGATCCTGTCGTGGGCACTAGGCCAACCCACACAAGTGAGGTACCGGGAGTCTTAGGGTAACACAGAATTGTAGTGCAACTGTTATTACCTATTGACTTTTGATGCATTTCTGCCCTCCAAATGAAAGACAATGTGTAAAAAATAAGTCATTCTGAAAAATGACCTATAATTCTCATGCTAGCATGGGTATTCCCAATTTCAGAAATGTGCAAATATCTACTGTTTCTAAACTCTATATTTTGTTCCCATTTCAGAAATACATAGATGTCTTTTTTACCTATTTTTCCATGTATACATTTTCCCAGAATAATTGCTATATGCCCAGTACATAATAATTTGTTGCGTTCTTAGTGAACCTAAAAGCCCTATTTATCACCACAACCAGAAAGGTCGAGCGGATGTAACGGTACATTGCTTTTAAACAGCTGTCATAATTAGAAGAGGTTACAGGCACAAATGGCTGTTTTTTCAACTCATTTTCAATTTTTCCTATATTCAATGGTTAGTTTCTATAAAGAAACCTTGAAGGATCTACACAAATGACCCCTTGCTGAATTCAGAATGTTGTCTACTTTTCTAAAATGTATAGCTTTCTAGGGTCCATTATTGATTCCATACCCATTTTTACCATTAACTAGAAACAGGTTAAAAGCACAACAAGTAGCAAAAATAGGCTATGTCCTAGAAAAATGCCAAAACTGTGTAAAATATTTTGGTTTTCGGACCAAAGCTGGGAAGATGGTGATTTCAGCACCACAGCACCTTTTTGGTAACAATTTGCAGGGAAAAAAACAGATGCTTTCATCTGTAGCCCTTTTTTCCCATTTTTTTTTTAAAAAAAACAACATTTTGCTGTATGATGGCTAATTTCTGGGTCCCTCCAAGGGAATCTATAAACCCTGGGTACCTTTGGAATCCTCATGATGTTGGAAAAAAATAGTGCAAATTTGGCATGGATACCTTATGTGGTCAAAAGGTTACAGGGGCCTAAGCGCGTACTACCCCAAATAGCCAAAAAAAAGGCTTAGCACGGGGAGGTCTAGCAGTGAAGGGGTTAACCCCACACTTGTTAGATGAACCATTTCACCCTCTTCTTTTTCATCAGGGCATTTGGAAAGCACTGAAAAGTTATTTTAAAACTGTAGCTGGGATAGTGATTAGGGGCTTGCTGCTTATTGCATTTACTCACTTAGTAATTACAGTCCAGACTTTTTTATTATTCTTGCCTAACCTTCCTTCGTCCACACCTCCTTACATCTAGTTCCAACCATGTTCTGCTCAAATTGCTACCAGTTTTATATATTCTCTTCTGTACAATGGAAGGCCAGGGCAATTTACTTCTAATTTAATTGCTCTTAATAGAAACTCTTTGAAATCTTACATTCTTTTTCAAATCTTGTGAAATTTCTCTTTACCCTTTTATTTTCCCTCCCTTCTGGTTTATTCAAATACATACATTTTGGCCCTCATTACGATGTTGGTGGGAGTGCAGTCCCACCAACAGACAGCCCTTCTGTCCGACTGCTGTATTATGGTGCAGGTGGACGGACCAAAACCATCAGTGGAGAAGACTGCCACCTCCAACAGGATACACAATCCTGTCGGAGCAACAGTCAGAATTATATCCCTTGAACGATATCAGTGCTGTGGCGACCCAACCGCCATGAAAAGGCTGTAGGAAAGGGACCTTGGGGGCCCCAAACAGGGCCCTGACCCTCAAGGACGACTGCAAACTGACCCTGGGCTCACATGCAGTGCCCCCACGAACATCCCTACACCGTGTGCCATGCACCACATGGTGCCTGGCACAGTGCATAGATGTGAACTTAGTGCTCTTTATCATGGGGGCTTGTGCTGCAGCCCTTTTACTGGACATCAGTACAAGCCGCAATGTAAAGGAGCACTTTCCGAACCTCCACCATGGCAGTCATATTGTGATTGGGCGATCGGACTGCTGACTGCTTGTCGGGCATTCTCCTGACCGCCAAAACAGCAGACGATGGTTCTACCGCCCAATATCTTAAGTGGGCCCTCTATCTCTACAACTATATCATGTCTACCAGCTGCTGGCTCAGGGATTTTTCAGGTCATTCGCCCTCCTCTCTACATGTGAATTTAAATCTATGCACTGGCTGTTTTCTGTAAACACAAGGAGATGATGGACGGGGCACTGAAACTTTCAGACACTCAACCCCAGTCACAGATCTGGAGTGAATCAATAATCTTTATTTAGTTCACTTCACCACCCCAGTTCAGACACAGCTACATGAAAATCAGTCTTGACCCTGTGCCTCATGGGAATAGTCCAGCATTAACTGCTAAGCCATGTCTTCCCTGGACCAGAAACAAGCATTCTGGGACCAGTTTCAGGCTAACAGCCCTCAATAGCCAGGCTAGCTTGAATCCAGTGGCAAAGTGAGCAAGGGACCCACGTCTGGGCATACCCTGGCAAATTAGGGCGAACAAAGCAAACTCAAGAAGATGATGGACGGAGCGCTGAAACTTTTCAGACACTCACCCCTAGTCTCAGATCTGGGTTGAATCCATCATTGTTCTTTAGCGCACTTCGCAACCATAGTTCAGACACAGCTATATGGAAACCAGTATTGACCCTGAGCCTCATAGGAACAGTCCATTAAACAAGGGGGGAGGTTTACCCAATAGAGTCACTCGGGACCTGGGTGCTGTATGATACAAAATAGGGGTCCCAGTGAAAAGGTATCACAAGTACACGAACAAACACTTTGGAACACACAATTCAAAGAAATTACAGACTAATAATTCAGCACACTGTTATTTATTCACAATGTGCTTATTCATATTACTTATGACAAATTTATAACACAACTGTCATAGTGCCCCAGGGAAGGAAAAGGTAAGGGACGGTGTTTGTGTGGGGAAGGGATGTGCAAGGTAGGTCATAGTGACAATGATATCAATATATGATTCATAACGATCAATACAACTGGCTTCAGACCACTGAGCCAGCACAATGTAGGAGCTACTAATGCTCACAATTAAAAAGAAACCATGATAACGATGCTAATAATTAATAATTGGAGTGATGGTTGCATCGACTGGTGAATGGTAATAGCCGTTGACGTTTCGACCCCAAGATTATACTGGTAGGTATACGTCACACCTTAAAGCGGGGTCTTCATCAGGACAAAAGAGCCCAGGGGAACACTGGTTTCTCTATGAAAAATTGAATAAAATTGTGTATTATATATTTACAGTGGTAAGAAAATTAAAACCAGCGCAAAAGGGCGCCACAACACAATCAGATGGAACAGGATTTTATTCACCTTGGAAAGTTGGGCTGTTAAGCTCTCAACATGAACAGGAGAACGAAGAGCGTCACTTGATCCGAATGAAATTTCCGGGATTGATATGTATCAGATCCAATAAATGCACTTATGAATACCCAATTCCGGGAGATGTCAAAATGACCATCAGTTTGCTACAGAGGAAAACTAGGAACATAAGGGACATATCAATATTGTGTCCCACAGATTCAGTCTTGAGGCAAATACATGCAAAGTAACTGATCAGACACTCAACTGAGCTATTACATAAATTCTTTCACATGTGGCTCAGATACTAACCAAATGGGAGGTGATTATTCCCTCATTGATATTACATCACTACAGAGGAAACGGTATACAATCAAAAGGGTCCAGGATTGGCTCATAATATAATAGTGCAGATGTCACCATACTCAAGGCTTACGTACACGTGCCAAAAAGGGAAAAATTGCCGTGCCTCATCAGGTTCTTAGCCGCAGCAATGTTCATAGGCTAGAATGTAACAATAATTAGATCATTGTAGGATTCATCGATATAGCAGGGCGTATATTGCTCACTATACTGAGGATGCGTACCTAAATATGCCTATACTGGCGCAAATCCGCTGTGTTTAAAGCACTCTAAAAACATGGACCCTCCGCGTGACTGTAACGCTCGTTGTGACAGTAATTTTCTATAAAAATGAACAGATAATCCAATTAAAACCACGTGTATGGATGTCAAAATCATTGCTGCCCAATATCAGTAGCCTCTACATACCTATTTGCGCTAACCATAGCTTTCACTCAGTACTGGCGGGGATATCCATTCCTCAACCGGGGCGTATTTACTCTGAAAAACGGTAATGGCGACAATAAGGGGCTTGCTCCACGATATACATATTGTATCACATGTGGCCAAATAGTATAACTACAACAGCCGCAATGCCACTCCAAAGGTGACAAATTCTGACCTTAAACACAGCAAACGTCGTTATTCATCCAACTTCTTCGGTCACCCGATCCGCTTCTCAAAACATCGAACAGCATTCATTTAGCTGGAAAAAGACGTGCGCGCTGACGTCAGGATGGTAAAAAGGAAAGACGAACTTCGGAAAAACCAGGAAGTGTTGATTAAACTTCGATCGTCATGACAACCAACCCAGTTGCCACTGAACGAGTTCTTGGCGGCAAGCTAAAGACATACGGAAATGGCGAGTTTTGACACATCACCGAATCTCAAAGTAAACATAAATTCCCATCATGACATCTCAACTAGTCACTTTGAAACCACCTTGTTAGAGTGTGTCATGATTAGAATTATACGCATGGCGACATTGGTATTAAGCGTAGTCGCAGTAATAGTATTTGTCCTGAAGAACCAAGGTGTGTACCTAGCAATATATGATAGACCTTATTACAAATAGTGTGGTCAGATATAAATACACATACAGTGACTGAGAGGTGTGCCGAGGTGTGCACCTAACAATGTTTGATGGACCTTATCACCAATAGTGTGGTCAGATATAGATACCACATCATAGGTTACCTCTTGTACAAAAGAGTGTAGTCAATCCATTTCTGCGTAAAACAATTAAAAAAAAAAAACTTTTAAACCATCAATTAGGATTATTTGCACAATATTCCTGCAAACATACATTGTCTCAAAGCGTCACGCACCTCCTACACAGAGGGGTGTAAGCGACTGCATCCATCCATTATTCTAGAGCATCACGCACCTCCTACGCAGAGGGGTGTACATGACTTGACATATCAGGTCGCATCCTTTATTTGTGATAAAAGCTGCAAACTTTAGTGCACCTCTCACGCAGGAGGGTGAAAACAAGAGTTTGCAGCTATAAACCATGACATAATACCGATGACTTAAACCCAGGAATTTAACGACCTAGTCTTGCTAGCTGGGCATGACTACTATCTGCCTCATTGAGTCCATTATTAATCGAATCCAGGATAGCCATCCATTTGGATTCTCGTTTGTTGAGGATAGTGGATATATCCCCACCTCTAGGGCCCAGAGTCACCCTTTCCAAAACCAACCATTTCAAAGCTCCAGGGGTATGTCCATGTCTCTTGCAATGGTCCACCAAGGGGGCACCCAGACATTACATCTGATTCTTCTCCCATGCTGTAGTATTCTGGCCTTCACTTTTTGCTGAGTTTGTCCCACATATATCTGGTCACAGGGGCATTTGATCACCTAGATGACGTTTACAGTGTTACAGTTGGTATGTGCTCTCAATGCATAATTTTGACCTCTATATGTAAATACCTTAGAATTGTAGTGGGGCAGGCAACACATGAGCCACATCTAGTGTGCCCAGTAATGGGAGCAAGGTTCCACATGGCTGAAATTGTTGGTGGTTTTGGGCAATCCAGGAAGGATCGGACCACTAAATCTCTGATATTTTTAGCTCTTCTGAATGAATGTAAAGGAAGGGCATTCTGCTTAATGTCGTCCGACACTAAGGCCCAGTGCTTGTTAATGACCTTTTTGATGTCATTACTCCGGGTGGAGAATGGGGTTACACAAATAAGACGTTCAAGAGCTTTGTTAGTTCTGTCCTCCGGTTGTAGGAGCACCTCTCGGGGATTATACCAAGCCCTCTTCCGTGCTCTTTTTACAAGTCTCGCAGGATAGCCCCGAAGATGATTGGACAGTTCCTGCGATTCTTTGATGTAATCATCTTTTTGGGAACAATTCCCGCAAATACGCAGGAACTGTCCCACCGGTAAGTTATCCTTCAGACCCCTAGGGTGATGGCTCCCATATTGCATAAGAGAGTTCCTCTCTGCTGGTTTCCTGTATAGAGTCGTTTGCAAAATGTTTTTATCCTCAAATATCATAATGGCTAGAAATGCAATTTCTTTCAGACTGGATTTTAAAGTGAATTGAATATCAATGTTTTGTTCATTAAACCATGTGTGGAATAGCATCATATCTGCATGAGTCCCATTCCATATACATAGAACGTCGTCTATGTATTGGGCCCAAAGTGCCAGATGGGCACCAAAGGGATTAGTATCATTAACTTTTAAAAAAAGCCAATTCCGATCCTAGTAATCCAGTTAATTACAGGCCAATATCCCTCCTCCCGGCACCGGCTAAGATACTTGAACGGCTTGCACATCAGCAAATTGTTAATTTCATTGAGACCCATGATCTTTTTCACGATTCCCAACATGGTTTCCGTAAGGGATACAGCACGGAGTCTGCCCTCATAGAGAAGGCAGACTCCGTACGTTGGGCCCTAGATAGAGGATCACGAGTGGTGTTGGTGCTGCTGGATCTATCAGCAGCATTCGACACCGTCTCTCACCCAATCCTACTGGATC
The DNA here is from genome assembly GCF_964263255.1 of Lissotriton vulgaris. NCBI lineage: Eukaryota > Metazoa > Chordata > Amphibia > Caudata > Salamandridae > Lissotriton > Lissotriton vulgaris. The sequence continues at coordinate 85,986 of NW_028252262.1, read as the reverse complement.
GTTTGAAAACCATTGGAATCCAGGGCAATGTGCTCAAATGGATCAGCTCTTTCTTATCAGGTCGCACTCAATTAGTGCACACTCTCCCTTTTAAGTCTTCCCCTAAGCCATTGAAATGGGGCGTCCCGCAGGGCTCTTCATTAAGCCCCCTACTTTTCAATGTTTATTTTTCTCCGTTAGCTGAGATGATCTCTAAAACTGGTATCAAAACGACATCCTATGCGGATGACATTCAATTACTGTTTACTTTTGATAACCCTACTACCACCACTTTTGATCCCCTTAAATCCTGCATTCGAGACATTGCCAACTGGATGGATCGCAACTCCCTGAGACTGAATGCCACTAAGACGGAAGTGCTTTTTTTTAACCAACCGTCTCCTCTCGACTCTAACATCTGGTGGCCGGTCGACCTCAGCCCAGCTCCAAGCCCTAAAAAATAAGTTAGGAATCTTGGAGTTCGATGGGACCAACAGCTATCCTTGAACTGTCAAGTTCAATCAGTTGTAGCTGCCTGTTTTTCTAAGATTAAAATCTTGAAAAAATTGATTAATTATCTTCCAAGTGACCATAGAAAGACAATAGTCCATGTGTTGATCATCTCTCATTTGGACTTTACCTAGGACTCTCAACTGGCCTATGTCATAAACTTCAAACCGCCCAAAACGCTGCTGCTCGATTGATAGGTGTTCTCCCTCAGAGACATCCCATCTCCTCCTACCTTCATGACTTGCATTGGCTCCCCATGAACAAACGAATCGAGTTTAAGGCAATGGCACTCGCCTATCGCTCCACCCAGGGTAACGGATCTGCCCACCTCAGATCAATTCTTCGTCCCTACTGTAATTCCCGCACTCTACGCTCCAATTCCAAGGGCTTATTGGTCACTCCGAGATTTAAAAAATCTCGTTCTGGTGGGAGAACCTTTGAACTAGGTGCGGCTCAGGGATGGAACAGGTTGCCTCTTAAACTACGCATGAGCAAGACTTAACTAGAATTTCGCCGCGCTCTGAAAACCCTCCTGTTCCGCCGCTAATCGCCATCTCTGATTCCCTCCTGAGATTCGAAATCACATAGCACCGGGACACCCCGTTGGGGTAGCTGCGCGCTCTATAAATGACACAAAATAAACAAAATAAATTAAAGATGAACTTATTTTCGAAATCATCCATAAATAATATTGCCAAATTGGGGGCAAATGTAGCCCCCATAGCCACACCCTTGGTTTGGAGGAAGAATTCCTCCTGAAACATGAAGAAATTCTTCATCATGGCAATTTTGAGTAGTTCGAAGATGAAGTTGGTTGGTACTGGTGCAGTTCTTTGGTTAAGAACCCTTTCCATAACTTTAATGGCCTCCAACTGAGGAATACTTGTGTACAACGACACAATGTCGCATGTGACCAACAGTTGTTTAGTAGGGTCAAAAGGTCTTTGGTCTATCAAATTTATTACTTGAGTGGTATCTCGAAGATAGGTTCTAGTCTTATTGGCAAGTGGTTTTAGAAAAAAATCAATAAATTGGCACAAGGGTTCAAGCATTGAACCGCAACCGTACACAATAGGGTGTCCTGGTGGGTTTTCCATGCTTTTATGTACCTTGGGTAAGGTATAAATGTTGGCCAAAGGTGGTGGCCTTGATTGAGAAACTTAACCACATTCGTGCGGCAGGAATTTCAGCACTGTGCTGAACATTCCTTAACTGGGTGTGGTCGTGACGGAACCATTCCGTCATCAGCACAGCTCAACCGTGACTGATGACGGAATGGTTCCATCACCCGCATCGAAGGGGTTAAATTCTTGATCAGATAGGAAACCCTCCTCCAAAGCCCTCTGGGTAACTTGCAGGATTTCGGAGGCCAGATCTTTTGATTGGTCATTGCCTATTTTCTTATCACTTATTCCATCCGAAAGTTGTCTATGATTTTCTTCTTTGTAGTTACTGACATCTTGAACCACAATGGCTCCCCCCTTATCTGCCGGCTTGATTACCACTTCTTTGTTGTTCTTCAGGGAGGTTAATGCCTGTTTTTCAACTTTACTAAGATTGAATCTGGTGTATTTCGATTTGGACAAGAGTTTATCAACATCTCTAGTTACCAGCTCTTCAAATGCTAGGATTTTATTGCTCATGGCATACGTGGGCGGGAAGAAAGACGAGGGTTCTCTAAGACCTGTCTCAGAAGTCCTCTGATGTGTAGTAGAGTTCCTAAAGTAATATCGTAACCGAATTTTTCTAAAAAAACCTGGATAATTCGGTTTTGAGTTGGAACTTATTAGGTGGTGCTGTGGGAACATATGACAAACCCCTACTCAATACTTTATTTTCATCATCTGTTAGTTGGTATTTTGAGATGTTCAAGACCGGGTTAGACGTGGTCCTCATAGTATTACTAGTTGTTGCCATCTGATTATTCACCAAAGTCTGGTTAGCTGACAGATTGTTTACCACTGGTAAACCTTCCTCCTCGTGGAGATCTCTCCATGAGCCTCTGGTCGAAAGGTGACCTGTTTCTGAGCACGGCCTTGCCTCCATCCCAATTCGCGGCATTGGACTGTTGGCCCCGTTATTGACCCCACCCACAGTTGCCTCGGCCTCTTGGCGGTCTCCATTGGCCCTGACCTTGGCCTAAAAAGGAGGTTGTTGATAGCCAAAGTCGTGGTACTGGTAATTGTAAGAGGGGCCTGGTCCTCCCTGATCTGGCTCACTTCCGGAACTGTAAGATGAGTCCGAAAAAGTGGTGAAATTCCTACGTCCTCTATAACCTCCCCGTCCCCGGTTCGCAAAGCGACCTTGATTATCTTGTTTGTAGTAGTCAGGCTGTAAAAATGGATATACGTTCTTCTTATCAAATTGGCGTAGATCCCTAGCCAATAACTCTAACTTTTTAGTTTGAGTCGTGATGTCAAAGTCTTTCAAAGTGGCATCCAGTGATTCTAAAGCAGTCTTAGCATTAGCAAGTGTGCTGTCCCCACTAATCTCAGCTCTTAATGCTGCAATCTCCCTTGTCAAAACCTGTACTTGTTCAGCTGCTGTCTCCACACTCAGCACCATCCAGTGCCGGGAGCAATTGTTAGCCACGAAACTGAACCCCTCCTTGAATTTTGGAACATCCACAAATATGGCGGGTTCGATTTTAATTTTTTGGCCCATGGGGATAATATTCTCTTGTAGGTATCTAGTTAATAGATGCCCATGTAGGCGAGTCCTGATTAACTTTTTCTCTCACCCTTCTAGTTGTGAGATTTTATCATTAAGGGTAACATCAATATTTGGAGCTGTATATGAAAGAAATTGATTAGACCAGTCCTGTATCAATTGATTAATATAATCCTCTGTATAGGAAAGTAATTCGTTCTCCACCATGGTCTGGCTTGACTTAATCAAGCGTCTCTCAAACCTCGCAAGGTATGCACCTGCTCAGAATACATTAAACAAGAGGGGGTTTACCCAATAGAGTCTCTAGGGACCTGGGTGCTGTATGATACAAAATAGGGTGTCCCAGTAAAAAGGTATCACAAGTACACGAACAAACACTTTGGAACACACAATTCAAAGAAATCACAGACTAATAATTCAGCACACTGTTATTTATTCACAATGTGCTTGTTCATATTACTTATGACAAATTAATAACACAACTGTCATAATGCCCCAGGGAAGGAAAAGGTAAGGGACGGTGTTTGTGTGGGGAAGGGATGTGCAAGGTAGATCATAGAGACAATGATATCAATATATGATTCATAAACGATCAATACAACTGGCTTCAGATCACTGAGCCAGCACAATGGAGGAGCTACTAATGCTCACAATTAAAAAGAAACCATGATAACAATGGTAATAATTAATAATTGGAGTGATGGTTGCATCGACTGGTGACTGGTAATAGCCGTCGACATTTCGACCCCAAGATTATACTCGTAGGTATACGTCACACCTTAAAGTGGGGTCTTCATCAGGACAAAAGAGCCCTGGGGAACACTGGTTTCTCTAAGAAAAATGGAATAAAAATGTGTATTATATATTTGCAGTGGTAAGAAAATTAAAACCAGCGCACAAGGGCGCCACAACACAATCAGATGGAACAGGATTTTATTCACCATGGAAAGTTGGGCTGTTAAGCTCTCAACATGAACAGGGGAAACGAAGAGCATCACTTGATCCGAATGAAATTGCCGGGATCGATATGTATCAGATCCAATAAATTCACTTATGAATACCCAATTCCGGGAGATGTCAAAATGATCATCAGTTTGCTACAGAGAAAAACAAGGAACATAAGGGACATATCAATATTGTGTCCCTCAGATTCAGTCCTGAGGCAAATACATGCAAAGTAACTGATCAGACACTCAACTGAGCTATTACTTAAATTCTTTCACGTGTGGCTCAGATAATAACCAAATGGGTGGTGATTATTCCCTCATTGATATTACATCACTACAGAGGAAACGGTATATGTCTTCCCTGGACCAGAAACAAGGATCCTGAGACCGGTTTCGGGCTACCAGCGCTCATCAGCCAGGCTAGCTTGAATGCAGTGGCAAAGTGAGCAAGAGGCCAAGGTCTGGGCATACCCTGCCAACTTAGGGCGAACAAAGTAAACACAAGGAGATGATGGACGGAGCGTTGAAACTTTTCAGACACTCACCCGGTATACAGACATAATATCGACAACAAAAATATCGAGGTAGTTGAATATCGAGTTTAAAATATCGAGTAGACAGAATATCGATAAGACAAAATATGAAATAGAAGGACAATAATATTGAATCAAAAATATAGAATGGACAGATTATCGAATGGACAGAATTTAGGCAACAGAAATATCAAGGGACAGAATATAAACAACAAAAATATCAAGGGACAGAATATAGACAACAAAAATATCGAATTTTAGGTAAGTAACTAAGTCAATTTATGGTATTTAATTTTTGCGTAATATAATTCTGGAGCGGGTTGTGGGTTTATAGGGAAATAGGGTGGGAAGTAATTTAATTATAATTATTTAAATATTTTAATTTATTGGTATTTATGTACAATTAATTGGTAATTAATTATTAATTGGCAAGTAATTCAAATATAATTGGTAATTAATTTTTATTAATTGATTAATTGATAATTATGGGAATTTTATTTATTTATTTTCTGGAACGGGTAGTGGGTTTATATGGGAATAGGGTGGGAAGTAATTTAATTATAATTAATTAAATATTTTAAATTATTGGTATTTATGTACAATTAATTGTTAATTAATTATTGATTTACAATTAATTAAAATATAATTGGTAATTCATTTTTATTAATTGATTAATTGATAATTATGTGAATTTTATTTATTTATTTTCTGGAGCGGGTTGTGGGTTTATAGGGGAATAGGGTGGGAAGTAATTTAATTATATTTAATTAAATATTTTAATGTATTGGTATTTATGTACAATTAATTGTTAATTAATTATTGATTGGAAATTAATTAAAAAATAATTGATAATTAATTTTGTATTAATTGATTAATTGATATTTATGAGAATTTTATTTATTTATTTTCTGGAGTGGGTTGTGGGTTTAGAGGGGAATAGGGTGGGAAGTAATTTAATTATAATTAAATTAATATATTAATTTATTTACAATTAAATGTTTAATATTTTTAAATTGGCAATTAATTAAAATATAATTGGTAATTAATTTGTATTAATTGATAATTCTGTTAATTGTATTCATTTATTTTCTGGAGTGGGTTGTGGGTTTATAGGGGAATAGGGTGGGAAGTAATTTAATTATAAATAATTGAATAATTGTGTTTGTATTGGTATTTATTTAGATTTATAATTTAATTTGTAATTGGTAATTATTTAATTTTAATTGGTAATTAATTTGTATTAATTTATTAATTGATAATTATTTTAATTCTATTTATTCAATTTTTGTAGTGGGTTGTGGGTTTATAGGGGAATTGGATGGGAAGTCATTTAATTGTAATTAATTAATTTTATAAATATATAAATTGGTATTTAATTTGAATTATTTGTTAATTATTTTTAAATGTTCTAATAAGTTATTGTTATTTGTAAATATTTTGTATTAATAGGTAATTATTTTTTAGTAATTACATTAATTTTATTATTTTAAATTGAATATTTCGTATAATACCTTAAATTCGGAATTAATTTTAATTAATTTGTAATTGGTATTAATATTTAATTTATTTTCAAATATATATGAAGTATTTACTTTCCCTACTGTTGCACTCTCTGGAGTGGGAATAGTAATTTTTACCCCTACGCTATCCAACGTTTTCCCTACTGTTGCACTCACTGGAGTGGGAATAGTAATTTTCACCCCTACGCTATCCATCGCTTTCCCTACTGTTGCACTCACTGGAGTGGGAATAGTAATTTTTACCCCTACGCTATCCAACGCTTTTTCTACTGTTGCACTCGCTGGAGTGGGAATAGTAATTTTTACCCCTACGCTATCCAACGGTTTCCCTACTGTTGCACTCTCTGGAGTGGGAATAGTAATTTTTAGCTTCCCACTATCCAACGCTTTCCCTACTGTTGCACTCTCTGGAGTGGGAATAGTAATTTTTTTTTTGAAAACAGATTTTTATTGATAGATCACATATATAGCCGCAGGTCTCTGTACCCCAGAGGAATCTGCCAAGTATCGATACATATGAATAGAACAACGCAATCCATCTTTTCTTTATAGTCAGAACAACAGGTTCATTGCAGTTAACAAGTCCCCCCACCCTTCCCCCCAACCCCCCCAACTAGCCCTAATCCCATCCCACCCGGATCCCTCCCCCCTCGCACGGCATTCGATCGATCCAGCCACCTCACTCACACACATCATACAGCATGGCTCACTCATGCTTCCAATTCCGGATCCGGCTCCGATGGGGGCTCTAGCCAGAGTCCTCTGTAGTCAGCCCACCTTTTCCAAATCTTATAATGTTTGCAGGGGCAACCTCGGGTGAGAAAGATAGGTCTCTCCATCCCCATACAGAAATCCAGGCCTCTCTTCCAAGCGACAAGTGATGGGGCTTGCGGGTCCTTCCAGGCCCTGGCTATGTCTCGCTTGGCGAACGTGAGTCCCAACAGTAACAGATGCCTCTTGTACAGGTTGCCTCCTACTCCCTCTAGCACATGCAATAAGCCCAAGCGCGGTGTGCGTGGGAGCACCCAGCCCAACGCCTCATCTAGACCATTCCAGACACCACGCCAGAACTGCTCCAGGCGCCCACAACTCCACACCGTATGGAGGAAAGTACCCTCCTCTCTCCCACACCTAGTACACTCTGGAGATGCAATAAGTCCTGCCTTCCACAACCTCTCCCTTCTATAGTATACTGTATGAAAGTACTTAAATTGGATCAGTCGGAGGTGGATTGATATGGCCGCACCTCTAGGACTCGCCAGCGCCTCGTTCCAATCCTCCTCCGCTAGCGTTCCGACATCCCCCTCCCATTTCTCCTTAAGTGAGCATAAATCAGAGGAGCAGTGTATAATCAGGGATTGGTAGATGCGGGAAATTTTCTTGGTATCTAACTCCCCCATAAAGACCCGGGCCTCCAATGGGATAAACTCGGGAAGCGACGTCAGACCCTCCAGGTCCGGAGCTAGGGCATGGCGAAATTGTAAGTAACGGAAAAACTGCGTACGGGGCATGCTATACTCTACACTCAGCTCCCGAAATGACTTTATCGTCATCCCTGTCATAAAATCCCCCAGTTTAGAGATGCCAATGGCGTCCCAACCCGCAAACCCGGCCAGAGATGCCAGACCAGAAAGGCGGCCATTGCGCCAGAGGGGGGTCTCTTCGGTCAGGGTATGCCACCATCCCATCTGCTTCAGCGCTCGCCGCCAGACATCAAAGGCAACCTGCGTCGCCATCGGCAAGACCCTGCGTTCCTTCGGTGCGTAAAGCAGCGCATGGAGCGTATGCGGCTCCATCAGTAGTCTTTCCAGCGCATAGGCCGGGTCTCCTCTGTCTCCATACCACCATTCGTTTAGGACTAGGAGATGGGATGCTTGGTAATAGGATAAAACACCGGAGGTCGCCAACCCCCCTCCGTACGTAGAGCGGAAGCATGTGCGCAGTGCCACTCTAACGGAGCCACCTACCCAGAGGAACTGTCCCAGGATTGTGTTTACGCGCTTAAACCATGAAGGTTGGACCATGTATTGATGGTTCTGCAATTGATACAACAGTCTTGGCAGGGCCACCATTTTAAATATGGCCGATCTGCCATAAATGGTCAGCGGCATTCAGGACCATATTTTAATATCTGCTTGTGTCCGTTCCCAAGCCGGTACTACATTGCGCTCCCATGCGATAGCTGAAATCTCGGTGAGAAACACCCCTAGGTATATAATTCCTCCACTAGCCTTCTGGAGTTCCGATGCCCAGTCCCCAATCGTCGGACCCTTTCCTAGCACCCATAGAGTGGATTTGCGTGGGTTCATGTATAGGCCCGATGTCTCACCAAAAATCTGTAGGATGCGCATAAGGCGAGGCCCCGATTTATTAAGATCCGTGGGGAAAAACAGAACGTCGTCCGCATACAGTGCGATACGGTCCGACAGATCACCGGTCCACTCGAAGCCCTTCATCTGCGCATCTATGCGGACCCAGGCGGCCAGAGGCTCCAAATCCAGGGTGAATAAGTAGGGGCAGAGGGGGCAACCCTGTCTGGTGACCCTCTGAATGGGAAATCTCGAGGACACAGCCCCCGCCACCCTAACGGAGGCCGTGAGGTCAGTGTAAAGCAGTTTCACATATGATAGAAACACCGGCCCTAAGTTCAGCCGCAACAGAAGCGAGAAGAGGTACGTCCAACTGAGGGAGTCGAACGCCCTGTCCATGTCCGCCAAGAATAGCGCTGCCTGCACCCCAGATGAACGAATCGCCGCGATCGCGACGTGAGCTCGCCTAATGTTGTGCCGCGTCGCCCGCTTGGGCATAAAGCCAGCTGTGTCTGGATGTATAAGTTCGGAGATATACGGCAGTAGTCTATTGGCCAGCGCCTTGGCTAAGATTTTGGCCTCTACATTCAATAGAGAGATCGGGCGATATGATGCAAATTGCTCTGGGGGCCGGCCAGGTTTGTGAAAGACTACTACCTCTGCGTGTCTCCAGTCCTGGGGCATGCAACCAAGCTCCCGTGCCTCCTCTACTACCGCCCTGTACTGGGTTCCCAGCTGGAGGTGAAATTTCTTAAATAATTCACTGGGAAAGGCATTGGGGCCCGGGGCCTTCCCCGTATTCAGTTCCCCAGGGCGACTCTCAGCTCGTCTTCAGTTAATGGCTTGTCCAGGCTTTCGCAGGCGTCATCTTTAATCACCCGCGGTGGCAGGTCTGCTATGAATTTGTCAACCAAGCTCGCATCAATGCATTCATGTGGGGAATACAGATCGGCATAATAGGTCGCAAAGCCCTCCGCAAGTAGCATGGGGTCGGTTATCAGGGCACCGGAGTCGTCAAGAATTCTCGGAGGGGTCTGGGTTTAGAACTGGCCCTGGCACAGCCCATGTAGCATCGTCCCAGATTTATCCCCCCACTGATACACCCTGCTACGGGTCACCAGCCACAGCTGCTGCGCCTCATCTAATAACAACGAAGCATAGGTCTGCTGCGCCAGCAGTAGCTGCTCCAGCACCCGGTCCTCTCCCTCTGGGCCACTGCGTCGATCCAAATTCCATATGCCCGCCTCCGCTCGATCAAGAGTTTCCCTACGCCAACTTCTGGCTGCCACACACCATGCTATGTCAATACCCCGCAATGTGGGCTTCATGGCTTCCCAGAGCGTCACCTTGTTCGCAACCGTTCCAGTATTCTCAGCCAGATATTGCGCTATGGCTTTCCGCATGTGAGCCTGATATTCTCCTAGCTGCAAGTGCCAAACCGGGAGGCGCCAGCGAAATGGCTGCCTCCTCCGGTCCAGTCCAATGGTAACCGCTACTGGGGAGTGGTCCGAGAGCCCCCGTGGCAAGATATCTGCAGTCTCCACCCTACCCTGAGCCGCCTGGGGTACAAAGATATAATCTAGTCTAGAGAAGGATTGATGGGCCGCCGAGAGGAAGGTGTACTCACGCTGTGTGCCATGTATGTGTCTCCATGTATCTACCCATCCTAGGTTTCTGATCATGTCATGCAATTTGGTATGTCCGGATGCCACTGCTCCCCCCCCAGGCCTGTACCAGTCACGTGCCTGATCTATCACATTATTCCAGTCTCCCCCAATGATGGCCAACCCATTTAGAATTTCCGCCCAAACTGTCAAAATCTTTTCCACCAAAGACCCCTGCAAAGGGGGCGGGGCATATACACAGCCAAACACTGCTGCTTCATCCCCCAGTGTGCCCCGAATGAAAACATATCTACCTTGCGGGTCAATCCAGTGTGAGGAATGCACATATGGGACCCTGCGGTGCACAAGTATGGCCACACCTCTGGACCCCCTGACAATGCCCGCATGGAAGACCTGAGGGAATAGTAATTTTTACCCCTACGCTATCCAACGCTTTCCCTACTGTTGCACTCACTGGAGTGTGAATACTAATTTTTACCCCTACGCTATTCAACGTTTTCCCCACTGTTGCACTCTCTGGAGTGGGAATAGTAATTTTTACCCCTACGCTATCCAACGCTTTCCCTACTGTTGCACTCTCTGGAGTGGGAATAGTAATTTTTAACCTCCCACTATCAAACGCTTTCCCTACTGTTGCACTCTTTGGATTGGGAATAGTAATTTTTACCCCTAAGCTATCCAACGCTTTCCCTACTGTTGCGCTCTCTGGAGTGGGAATAGTAATTTTTACCCTCCCACTATCCAACACTTTCCCTAATGTTGCACTCTCTGGAGTTGGAATAGTAATTTTTACCCCTACGCTATCCAACATTTTCCCTACTGTTGTACTCACTGGAGTGGGAATAGTGATTTTTAACCCTACGCTATCCAATGTTTTCCCTACTATTGCACTCTCTGGAGTGGGAATAGTAATTTTTACCCCTATGGTATCCAACGCTTTCCGTACTTTTGCACTCTCTGGAGTGGGAATAGTAATTCTTACCCTCCCACTATCCAACGCTTTCCCTACTGTTGCACTCTCTGGAGTGGGAATAGTAATTTTTACCCCTACGCTATCCAACACTTTCCCTACTGTTGCACTCTCTGGAGTGGGAATAGTCATTTTTACCCTTACACTATCCAACGCTTTCCCTACTGTTGCACTCTCTGGAGTTGGAATAGTATTTTTTACCCCTACGCTATCCAACACTTTCCCTACTGTTGTACTCACTGGAGTGGGAATAGTAATTTTTACCCCTACGCTATCCAACGTTTTCTCTACTGTTGCACTCTCTGGAGTGGGAATAGTAATGTTTACCCCTACGCTATCCAACGCTTTCCCTACTGTTGCACTCTCTGGAGTGGGAATAGTAATTTTTACCCTCCCACTATCCAACGCTTTACCTACTGTTGCACTCTCTGGAGTGTGAATAGTAATTTTTACCCCTACGCAATCCAACGCTTTCCCTACTGTTGCGCTCTCTGGGGTGGGAATAGTAATTTTTAACCTCCCACTATCCAACGCTTTCCCTACTGTTGCACTCTCTGGAGTTGGAATTCAAATTTTTACAGCTACGCTATCCAACGCTTTACCTACTGTTGCACTCACTTGAGTGGGAATAGTAATTTTTACGCCTACGGTATCTAACGCTTTCCCTACTGTTGCACTCACTGAAGTGGGAATAGTAATTTTTAACCCTACTCTATCCAACGCTTTCCCTACCCGTTGCACTCTTTGGAGTGGGAATAGTAATTGTTACCCCTACGCTATCCAACGTTTTCCCTACTGTTGCGCTCTTTGGAGTTGGAATAGTAATTTTTACCTCTACGCTATCCAATGTTTTCCCTACTGTTGCACTCACTGGAGTGGTTATATTAAATTTCACCCTCTCGCTATCCTACGGTAAAAATATTGTATATGTTTTGTTTATAATAATAATACAATATAATATATATATATATATATTTATATATATATTACCTACTGGCGTTCGCCAGTAGGTATATATAGTTAGGATAAATTCCCTATGGGACTTTTGAAAATTCTATGTCTAATAACTTTGGCGTTTGTGGATGGAATCGGCTGAAATTTTCAGGAAAATGGCACATTTTGTTTCTGAGCAGCTCCTGAAAATTTGGTGGGGTTTCGTCAAGGGGGGGCTGAGAAAAAAGGGGGGTCCCAAAACGCGTTTTTTGCATTGAGTTTTCCATAGGGCGGTTGGACTCACTTTTAGCTCGAACGGCTGAATGGATTTGCACGAAACTTGGCAAAATTGTAGGGACTGTTAGCCCGATGTGCCTTTGCTAGGTCTCAATATATGTGCTCCAGTAGTTTTTGAGAAATTAACGTTTAAATCAAGATATATATCTGTAACAGCGCTCTGGGCAGCGATCCGGTCCGCTTACTTTTCGCTTATCGGAACTTTGCGCGCAGAAAGCTGATTGGCTCTCCGGTGTCTGTCAACATTCTAAACAGTCCGGAGCGGCCGCCATCTTGTCTCTCGGTAGGATCGAGAGAGAAGAAGAGGTGAAAAACGAAGGGTGAATTTAATGAAAGGGGGCAAGGTATCCCCCTCTTGACCCCCTAGGAATGTTGTTGGGGTTATTAAAGGGACCCGTGGGGAAAAGAAAAAAAAAATGATTTTTCACGGTAGAAGCGCTTCACGGGCCGCGAACTGGGCCGCAAACTGGTAGCGAAACGGGAATTCGCCATTTTGTGCTTCGTAAATTAAATTACTAGTTATAAGTGGGTACGGGAGACGTATCCTAATCCCCTATGTTTCCTGAGGGTGGGTGAGGAGGCTGATATATGTTGATACATCTCTTCCAGCGGCTGTGCGTGAGCTTTTTTTTTTTTTTTGCTGCGTGACAGTCCGGAGCGGCCGCCATCTTGTCTCTCGGTAGGATCGAGAGAGAAGAAAAGGTGAAAAACTAAGGGGGAATTTAATGAAAGGGGGCAAGGTATCCCCCTCTTGACCCCCTAGGAATGTTGTTGGGGTTATTAAAGGGTCCCGTGGGGAAAATAAAAAAAAAATGATTTTTCACGGTAGAAGCGCTTCACGGGCCGCGAACTGGGCCGCAAACTGGTAGCGAAACGGGAATTCGCCATTTTGTGCTTCGTTAATTAAAGTACTAGGTATAAGGGGGTGCGGGAGACATATCCTAATCCCCTATGTTTCCTGAGGGTGGCTGAGGAGGCTGATATATGTTGATATATCTCTTCCAGCGGCTGCGCCATCTTGCCTTTTTTCGAATGCCACAATTTTGTCGTGCACGGCAGCCATTTTAGATGCCAGGCTGGTCCCAGGCTATCACCTACCCCTGCGGATGTAGTTTATGGCCCCAGCTGTAGAGAATTCAGACATGCCAATCCTCCTGATTCAGGCGTGTGAGTACTGATTTCAGTGCTAGTCTCCCGCCTCCCGATTTCTGCAAGCAAAAACCCGGGGGCATATTACTAACAACTGGCGATAATTTTTGTCTATAACTTGTTTAGAGACAAAAATTATCGCCGCACATCGGCGATTTTTATCGCAGATAAACCTTGCTATTATCGCAGAAAAGTCAGCGATATTCATGTATTATCGACCTAATGCTCTTAGCCATGTTATCCACCTCCCATTGGATAACATGGCTAAAACCTGCTCAGGGCAGGTGTTAGCTTTTGGAGATATTCGCGCTTAGTGCGAATATCTCCAAAAGTTGGTAATAGAAGGTAGCGATGTTAGGGACTGTTTCCAGTCGCTAACATCTTGGCACGCCACTTTGCATGTCATTAGTGATAAGTATCACTGACATGCAAAGCCGGGCCCAAGATGGTCGCTATCTCCTTTTAGGTGTCACTAACTGGTGTTAGCGACAGCTTGATAATAGGGAAATAATTTTATCTCCGCTTTCATGGTTTTTAAAGCCAAAAAAGCGGAGATAAACCCCCTTGCTAATATGCCCCACGATTCCTTGGGGGTTTCAGCTGATAGGGCTTGGTATTGTGTTACATGGTAATTTTTCCATGAAACGTCAGAGGGTCGATGTAGGGGTTCTAGAAGAGGTGATAAACCATTTAAGCCTCATGAACAAGCGCATGGTCTTTTAAAGATTTCTGAAGTACTCGGGGCGGCGGTGTGTGTGTGCCCTCTTTCAGGAGCGGGCGGGGGGGCACTGCCAGCAACTTGCCAGGTCAGGTAGTGTTCAACACGTGCATCACCCTTTCTCTGCTTGCTATTGCGCTCCATGCTTCGGAAAGGTAAGAAAAAGAACGTGCATTTGAGTTTGAAATGTCCGATCCTGCAGCAGCACACTTCCAAAGCCCACACATGACAATAACCCGATTCAAGGCCCCATTCACCCGTTTTTCAAAAAATAGATAACACTCCAACAAAGTAAGGTTATAAAACTTTATTAACTTTTAACGATAATGAACAGAACAAAAACTAAAAACATTTAAACATTTATTAACACAAAAAGCAACAATGGTTAGAAGCTGTCTTTTGTGCGAATAGTCCCAAGGCAGCACAACGTGCAGAGTTCTGGACGGCACCCAGGTGATGTCGCCTGGGTGCCGCACTGGTTTAGGGATCCTACAATGCTGCTCCGAAAATTGGCGTGGGGCGTCCCGGGTGGGGCGGGGGGAGGCCTCGTCAGTAGCGGTCTGTTGTGCGAATAGTCCCAAGGCAGCACAACGTGCAGAGTTCTGGACGGCACCCAGGTGATGTCGCCTGGGTGCCGCACTGGTTTAGGGATCCTACAATGCAGCACAGAAAAACAGCGTGGGGCGTCCCGGGTGGTGCGGGGGGAGGCCTCGTCAGTAGCGGTCTGTGTCCAGTGTCACATGGCTGACACAACATGTACGACAGGCACCCAGGTGATGTCCAGTAAACTGCCGCACTGGTTTTGGTATCCTACAATGCTGCTCCAAAAATTGGCGTGCGGCGGCCCGGGGGGGGGGGGGGAGGCGGCGTGAACGGGCCTCCCCAGGTGGCGGCCATTCAGCTGTTTACCGCCCGCTCTTGCGACTACAGCGTCTCGCTCACCATGTAGTTGAGTTGTTCCCACTCTTGCGGTGCAGCGATAGGCGGCTGCCACATGACTCTTAAAATGGCGGACGGCTCTTCGGTTTTGGGCCTGGTCCACTGAAATGGCCCTGGGACACCTTGGAAGTCGGATGCTTGCCTGCTAGGGCTTGGGCTCCATTCTCGAAAAGCGTCCCCTCAGCCGTGAAGATTGTATAAAAGTCTTGGGGGCTCCCAACTCCCGCAGGCTTTCGGTGGGGAGCGGCTGCCATGATCGCTCGCGGAATGACCACGACGGAGCCACGAGATGGTGGTGCTCTCATGCTGACGCCAGCTTCAGTCTGAATGATCCAGAAACAAGGTGGGGCTTTCATCGTTTGGGAAAAAAAAATGTTCTAAACCAATGAAAAGTGTTATTTTTAGGTCATATGACCAAGCCTTCCATCTTTAGGAAACCAAAAGTAAAATGAACCAATGAAAAGTTTTATAAACAAGTCACATGACCTGTTATGCGACATAGGGCTACAAAAAGCGTAGAAAATCCGTTGGCACGTGAGGCGGCGTCAGTAGCGGACCGATGTGCGAATAGGCCGAAGGCAGCACAACGCGCCGAGATCCGGATGGCACCGAGGTGGTGTCCAGCAAATTGCCGCACTGGTGTGGCCATCCTACAATGCTGCGCCGAAAGACGGCGTGTCCAGCTGAATTGCGGTCACTGTTGCGGTACAGTGACTCGAACGCGCCGAGATCCGGATGGCGCCGAGGTGGTGTCCAGCAAATTGCCGTACTGGTGTGGCCATCCTACAATGCTGCGCCGAAAGACGGCGTGTTCAGCTGAGTTCCGGTCACTCTTCCGGCACAGTGACTCGAACGCGCTGAGATCCGGATGGCACCGAGGTGGTGTCCAGCAAGTGGCTGCACTGGTGTGGCCATCCTACAATGCTGCGCCGGAAGTCGGCGTGGGGTGCCCCGTTGGCTTATGAGGTGATGTCAGTAGTGGACTGATGTGTGAATAGGTCGGAACCAGCACAAGGCGCCAAGATCCGAATGGCAAGTCCTGGATGTTGAGTGCCTCAGTTGAGATTTCTGAGCAGTGCTTGTAGAACTGTCTGAAGCTTATTTGCACCTGCTGCAGCTTCACTAGGTCCGGCGGAACTTGTTGCCTTTTCCTTTCTGCTTCTTTTCCTACAATGCGTTTCTTCTGAAGACACGACCAGGTCCCTGAATGTGTGCAGGGGGACGCTATTGAATGAATGAACGCGCCGAGATCTGGATGGCACCGAGGTGGTGTCCATCAAATTGCCGCACTGGTGTGTCCATCCTACAATGCTGCGCCGAAAGTCGGCGTGGGGTGCCCCGTTGGTTTATGAGGTGATGTCAGTAGCGGACCGATGTGTGAATAGGTCGGAACCAGCACAAGGCGCCCTGCACTGTTGAGCCTTTTTCAATGTCTGTTTTTTGTTCTTTCCCTTCCATCAAAAACAAAACAAAAATACAAGGCGCCAAGATCCG
Organism: Lissotriton vulgaris; assembly: GCF_964263255.1. Taxonomy (NCBI): domain Eukaryota; kingdom Metazoa; phylum Chordata; class Amphibia; order Caudata; family Salamandridae; genus Lissotriton; species Lissotriton vulgaris. Next base: position 69,393 of record NW_028252262.1, on the reverse strand, counting down.
AATGGCAAGTCCTGGATGTTGAGTGCCTCAGTTGAGAGTTCTGAGCAGTGCTTGTAAGACTGTCTGAAGCTTATTTGCACCTGCTGCAGCTTCACTAGGTCCGGCGGAACTTTTTTCCTTTTCCTTTCTGCTTCTTTTCCTACAATGCGTTTCATCTGAAGACACGACCAGGTCCCTGAATGTGTGCAGGGGGACGCTATTGATTGAATGAAAATGGCGGCTTGACACAAAGCTGACTCAAGCGTTACTGTTGGTGCTATACAGACAAAAATTGGTTTTCAGTTTGTACATTCTTCAGGTTTTTTTTTCCATCCAAGTCTGATTGAGAGTTTGTAGAAAAATGGCTTCAGATTTTCCACATACTACTCTTCAACATTCTTCCTAAATGTAACAATGTGAAACTCACTAGGAGAACGGCTGTTTCTGTTTCCTTTCAAAATGCTGCCACCAATATTTTCTGAATGGAAGACATCATCTTGTAACATAAAGGGCCGAAAGGGGTTCTGGTCTGGCCGATGGTTGGTGGAGACATTTTGACTATATCTTGGACCTGCCCGGCCTCGCCCAAAATGGCGCCGGTATAAATGGGACTCGTAACTCTTTGCCCGCAAATGTATATCTAGAAAATGTTATTGTAAGTGGCCCTGTCGTATTTTAATTACAAAATGTACGTCCACCGATACCGCAACTGTTAGACACCTTTGTTCTTGTCACCTAATGGCCCGCTCGTTACGTTCTTCTACAGTGTAAATGTCTCCTCATCATATACGATTTGAGTTTGCTCCGTGGCCGGCCCACGTGGTTATAGGCCCGTATTTGTATACTGACATTTTCACAATAAAGGTTTTTAAAACAAAACACGGTAGTAGTATTTTCATTTGTAAAGTTTTTACTTTTAGTGACTGTTTTCGAATCAGTAAAAGGCAAGTGAAATAAAGCAGTCCAATTACATGACGGATAAAAGGTATAATATGTAGGAACGCAGTAAAGATAAATGGTCAAGGGCAGTTGTGTTTTTCATGTCTGCAACATAAAGTGATCGATAAGAATCTGATAATCAGGCGCATCGGCGACTAAGACAGCAGGCCGAATCTCTTTTACTCAACGGCTCCGTCATGGAAGGAAGAAACGCCCTTTTTCTCGAAAAAGGAATATATTTTACTTGCCAGACAGTTGTAAATTTTCCGGGAAAGTACATTAGCCTGGAATATTATAACATATGTTTGAAAAAAAAATATTGTTCGAAAATAATAAAAAGCGTAATTTTTAGGTCATATGACCAAGCTTTTCATCATTAAATTAACAAAAGTAAAATGAACCAATGAAAAGTTTTATTAACAAGTCACATGACCTGTTATGCTTACGTTACGCGCTGCGCGCCGCGCCTCGGATCACTTCCGGGTGCGCTAACGCGGCGTGTCATAAAACGCATTACGCGACAACGTAGGTCAAGAATATAGTCTAAATGTCTCCACCAACCAGCGTTCAGAACACAACCCCTTTCAGCAGTCCAAAAAGTTCTGTTAAATGACAACAGAGGGGACAGGCAACAAGAACCATCAGTCAAAGAGGGGAGGGCAAGTTCTTCTCTTCCGGGTCATGTTGGGGCGCTACCGGAACTGATCGAATTGGTAGTCTACAGTGTTTCTGGATGTTTCAGACTAAAGCTGGCGTCAGCATGAGACCACTACCATCTCGTAGCTCCGTCGTGGCCATTCCACGAGCAATCATGGCAGCCGCTCCCCACCAGAAGCCTGCGGGAGTCGGAGGCCCCCATGACTTTTGTAGAATCTTCACGGCTGAGGGGACGCTTTTCGAGAATGGGATCCAAGCCCTAGCAGACAAGCGTCCGAGTTCCAAGGTGTCCCAGGGCCATTTTAGTGGACCAGGCCCAAAACCGAAGAGCCGGCCGCCATTTTGAGAGTCCTGTGGCAGCCGCCTATCGCTGCACCGCTAGAGCGGGCGCATCTCAACTACATGGTGAGCGAGACGCTGTAGTCGCAAGAGCGGGCGGAAAACAGCTGAATGGCGGAAGAGGCACAGTGTAGCAAAAGCGGGCGGAATGGCAACTAAAACGATAAAGGGGCGCCTCACTACAGCTTGTCTTCAGGTCAAACGGATTGTGGGACAAGGTCCAGAATTGAAGAGTCATCAAAAGGCAAAAAGTACCGCCGGACCCCGGGAGCCGGCCGCCTATGTCGGGGGCGATCTCAGGCTACACCAGTGCTATAAGACTTGGGGAGGGTGTCGGAGCCAAGCGTCTTCTCCGAGTCCATGGCCATCACAGCGCCCCTCAGGGGCCTCCGTCAAGCTGTTTAGGAAGGTAACATATCATATTGTTTTCTAATGCAGTCAGGTCCACAAACGACACTCACTTACTTTGAGAATAGTGAAGCTGCAGTAGGAGGAAATAAGCTTCAGACAGTGTTACAAGCGCTGCTCAGAACTCTTAACTATGGCACCCAACATCCAGAACTTATGCTATTTGAGAATGGTAGTGACATCGAAGCATCTCGGGGACCAAAACCATTAACGTACTTTCACGTATGAAAATCTTACTTGGGGAGGGGGCAGGAGCGAAGCGCCCCCTCCCAGTCAGCGCCACCACACCGTATGTTGAAAATCTGAAGCCATCGTTCTACAAAGTCAACCAAACTTGGATTGAAAAATCTAGAAAAATGTACAAACTGAAAACCAGTTTTGGTCTGCATAGCATCAGTAACAACGCTTGAGTCAGCTTTGTGTCAAGCCGCCATTTTGATTCAACAAAGCACAGGCATTGAAAAAGGCTGAAATTCAGAACTCTAAACTATGGCACCCAACATCCAGGAGCTTGCTATCCGGATCTTGGAGCCTTGTGCTGTTTTCGATCTATTCACACATCGGTCCACTACTGACATCATCTTATAAACCAACGTTATGTAAATAGTTTTTTAATAAAATGTTTTACCCTATTTCTTTGCTGGTGTGTTGTCTATATTTTTAATATTTGCATAGGGTTTGTCATTATTTTGTGCGGGATGGGTGATGGAGCCGAGCTGTCTTGCAGCCCTCATGGTGTGGAGCTCAGTTCATCTCACTATTTTCGTATTTCTCAAGAAGGGTTGTTCCTAATATTTCTATTTTAGCGAGGTCAAAAAGAGATCCAATTAGTGGCCTACTGATTTTGCTCGATTACTTTTATTTTTTTACACGATTTTTCACTATCTGCAAAGACTAAACAGAGTATTGCGACTTTGTGCTTGTTTGTAAATAGAGAATGATCCAAAGAGAACCAATTCTAAAACAGTAAATGCTTGGACAACAATCAATCAAATGGAGAGACAAGGAGGTACGACGGATTACAACGGGGGTAAAGGCCTGCGTTAACTACCCTTCTGTATCTGCAAAGAGAGAGTACTAACAAAGGCAAAAGAGGGGAGGGGGGGGGCAGCGTTCAAAGCACATCAGCGTGCATAAATACGAAAATGTTTTTATCTATCACGTACTTGACATTTTAAAGCTTTTCATATTTGCTATTAAAAAACCAATGAAATTCACAGAAAAAACCATAGGTTATAGTGGATATATAGTTAGGAATTTGCATTTACAAAACCTTGAAAATTCAATGAAAAAACCATAGGTTATAGGCCATATATAGTTAGGAATTGGCATTTACAAAACCTTATTTTACTCGCATAAAACCATTGAAATTCCATATATAGTTAGCTAACTATAAGCGCTAACTATATATCGCGCACCCGCAATCCACTGCTGATGATGTCACATATTACATCATTCATGACATGGTCAGTGACATCACTGATGACATCACTGATGACATCTCAAATGACATCACTGATGACAACTCAAATGATATCAATGATGACATCTCAAATGACATCACTGATGACAACTCAAATGACATCACTGATGACATCTCATTTGTCATCACTGATCACATCACTCATGTGATAATACAATGAACCTCTTCAGACTCTAATATAACCTTACATACACTCAGTATAAACAGACACTCACAGACTGTCACTCATCCATGGACTTACTCACACACCTAGTCAGTCATGCAAAGAATCAATCACACCTCCATTTCCTCAACTATACAGTTATACACATCTTACTTATTCAAACATATAATAACACATATTTACTCTCTTATATAATCCCTGATACAAGCTCACAGTGATCGATACAGCCACTCACACATTCACTGGCTCTTATGTTCAGTTATTTATATATCTCAACTCTCACATGTATTGTGTTTTACATACGTACTTACTTGCACATGTAGCAATGAGAAATCCATTCACTCACCAACACACCCATGCACAGTCAACCGCTCATATAGCTGTTTCCACATGCACTCTTGAACTCATACTCCTAGTGAATCAACTGCTTACACATCTATGCACAGAGTCACGCACCTCCCAGCCACCCACACACACACTCAGCCTCCCATTCAAATATTTGGGCAACCAATCAATAACCCATATGGCTACTCTTATAGCTACTGATCAACACAAGCAGCAGTTTACACAACAACAAACATACTGATGCACGAATTAAGACAGTTTAGTCACTAACCCATGCACTCAGTGAGACACATTTAATCACTCACTCATACAGTCAGTCATGCACCTACTAAATTCTTCATCCAGACACTTATACATCCACTCATTCTTCAATATGTGAAACATATTTTAACTTTACAGAAACATACAGTCACTGGATGTTGTAATCAGTGATGTCATCAGTGATGTCACTGACCATGTCATGAATGATGTAATATGTGACATCATCAGCAGTGGATTGCGGGTGCGCGATATATAGTTAGCGCTTATAGTTAGCTAACTATATATGGAATTTCAATGGTTTTATGCGAGTAAAATAAGGTTTTGTAAATGCTAATTCCTAACTATATATGGCCTATAACCTATGGTTTTTTCATTGAATATATATATATATATATATATATATATATATATATATATATATATATATATATATATATATATATATATATATATATATATATATATATATATAGGTCAAGCTCTGCTTCAAAGGTTGCGACCACAGAAAGATACGGACCACCACACAGCTCTTCGAGTGTTCACAGCATAGGTTTATTATCCATTACAAGTTAGGATAGGCATGACGCGTTTCGGGCAGGAACTGCCCTTGCTCACATATATATATATATATATATATATATATATATATATATATATATATGTATATATATATATATATATATATATATATATATATATATATATATATATATATATATATATATATATATATATATATATATATACAAACAAAGTCCTGTGAGTGTGGCTCCCCACACGCTCTCCTCCTCAGGTCCAGATCTCTCGACACCAATAGTAGTATTTCAAAGTGGTTTTATTCTTCCCTCACCATCAGCATGACGCGTTTCGGCCGTAAGAAACAGCCTTGATCACATAATAATATATAAATATGTATTACATTTTTTTTGTATTTTAAAGTTACATTAATTATTTAATAATTTTACATTTATTTAATTATTTTAAGTATGTTTAAATTAATTAAATGTATTATTATATTACTTTTAAATTAATTTAAGACATTTAAAAAATTCGATATTTTGACAGTCTATATTTTTTACAATCGATATTTTGGAGTCGATATTTTTGTACTTACCTGTTTTTAGATAGGCAGTCGATATTCTGGCATTCTATATTTTTACCTTGATATTTTGGTAGGTCGAAATTTTGTCTGTCGATATTATGTCAGTGATCCGGGTGTTTCTGTAGCAAAGCCCCACTGTGCGAATGATGGAAGGGCTTGTGTGAGAAAATACCTTTTACATTCCTAGGGTTCCTCTGTTTCTAGCCCCTCTTTTAAGTCAATAACCAACACTTCTGTGTAACATCCAGTTTCTTGCACCGACTACGCATTAAGCATTGACTTTCCTGGAGGTTCCATGTACTATTCTCCGAACACTCCCTGGCATCCTTTTATATTTTACAAAACAATAATAAATAACATTCCCCTTTCAGACACCTGTTCTACTGGATGTTGCAGTTTCTAAAATCTTTGGTAGCTTGAGAGATGCCTTCAGATTCTTTGCTTTGGGTCTGCGTTGAGATGTTGTTTGCTTGATGATGGTTGATGATCTGATTAGTGAGCACCAGAATGTCTTGTCAATATGTCGGGGCTTACTTAAATTATATGTCCCTCTGATCCAATACCTGGTCTTGTAATCACTAAAAGCCCTGAACTCTTGGATCGGATACTGAGTGGTCACATAGTGCCATATCTATGAAATGTGGGTGCACTGATTACGTGATAACATCCCAGAACCTGTCCAACAGCCTCAAAGTGTGACCTCTTTACCAACTTTTCCTCTGCTGACCCCAAAGTTCCGGGACTCAAATCAACAGGCAGAGAATGGTTGCAGCATGCTCCGGTGCCCATGGCATGTCCATCGTAACAGAGAGCAAGTATCTGTAGCCCAGCACTGTGTCAGTTTAAGATTTACTATGTGCTGCTTGTAGGTTGTTTCCAGTTGATCTTGTAAAAAGATTGAGTCGCTTCTCTGTAGTCAATGGCAGAGAGTGCATATAGTGTCATATCTTGAGTATACTGCTCACATGTACCTTCTCATTATCTGGGATCAAGCCAATCACATAAGGGCTTACAGGAACAAGCCAGGAACAAGCCAGTCCTCAACTTCAATAATTACTAGTTCTTTCTTTCCCTTTGGTAGTGCCCCAAATATCATTCCCTTACCTGCTGCCGCCTTGACATCAAGAGATCTTGGATCTGATCATCTTACGCTTGAAGCCTGGAATCAGGATGTTTCATATGGATTCTCAGAGGTGGAAGGCACACCTGCATGCTTCCTGGTGCTAACATGACTTTTGATTGTGGTATTCAGTCCTCCTTGCACATAAACTAATTGGAGCTGAGCAGAGGCTCATTAAGTGCCGAACGATGATACTAAAAGAGTCCCAGGGACTTATAGCTCACATAGTCACATGGAACTACTGAGACACTGTCTCCAATTTCCCAGGGCTATCTGCATCTGTCTGTTGTACACAGGTAATAACAACTGGGAGCAGTGTAGGAGTGATTGCACAGACGGATAATGAGTGAAAGCATAACGAATCAGTGTTAGGAGGTATTGGTGCGAAAGAAGGCAGATTAGTGATTGCAGCCGTCAGTCAGTATGTTCCTGTCCACCAGACTTTGAACAGCAGACTGAAGCGCTCTTATATTACCCGCAAGTTCCGCACATACATAAGTAACTCAATCTGAAGGTGAAAGATCAGGTTTTATTTGGTATAATGATGTTAAGGGATTTCAACACTGGTTATCAATACCATTAGTACATTTCATGATTTATGTTATAAAAATACCCCCTTGTATAATTACAACTGTTGATGTGTATGCTAAAATCATTTGGCTTCCAAAACTCGTAGATGGCATTTTCTGTATAATTTCGACAGGATATGACCATTTAGATAATAGATGATTGGGTGCTTTCATAAGTGCACAGATAGTGCCTACGTGATTGCATCCGTGCTGCCGTAATGTGTGAGTGATTACAGCAATGCATATGTAGCCCCTGCATCATTGTAAGACTGCTTGGTGAGTATTTGGATGTTTTTATAAGTGCTTGACAGATGGGCCTAACCCAATACAAATCAGCACACTATTACATAAGTGAACTGGAAGTCACAGGGTAAGTATACGACAAGTTGAAAAGTGACTGTCTAATTTCATGAATGCAAACATACTCATCCAATGCATGGATAACTATATAAGTAACAGTTGAAGGGATTCGTCAGTCATTGACTACTGCCTAGGAGAATACCTGAATGCAGCAGAAACACATGTGGGATTTGAAGACTGCAACGGTAGTGTGTAGGTAATGAGACGACTACACAGCAATAGCCTGCATCATTGCATAACTGTAGGGGGTACTACGCAAGTAGACCCCTGAGTGATTCCTAGCCTCCAAGAATATCTGGGGGATTATTGAAGTAGATAGCAGCTAACTTGGTGATTTCATAAGTTTGACAGGATATTACCATTTACATAATAGCTGCTTGGGTGATTTCATAAGTGCACATATTGTGCCTAAGTGATTGCATCAGTGCTGAAGTAATGCCTGAGTGATTACAGCACTGAATATGAAGCCCCATGCATCATTGTAAGACTGCATGGTGAGTATTTGGGTGTTTTTATTAGTGCATGACAGTTGGGCCTAGCCCCATACAAAGCAGCATACTATTACATAAGTCAACTGTAAGTCACTAGTGCCTAAGTGATTGCATCAGTGCTGAAGTTATGCCTGAGTGATTACAGCACTGAATATGAAGCCCCTGCATCATTGTAAGACTGCATGGTGAGTATTTGGGTGTTTTTATTAGTGCATGACAGTTGGGTGTAGCCCAATAAAAATCATTTGGCTTCCAAAACTCGTAGATGGCGTTTTCTGTATCATTTCGACAGGATATGACCATTTAGATAATAGCTGATTGGGTGCTTTCATAAGTGCACAGATAGTGCCTAAGTGATTGCATCTGTGCTTCAGTAATGTGTGAGTGATTACAGCAATGCATATGTAGCCCCTGCATCATTGTAAGACTGCTTGGTGAGTATTTGGGTATTTTTATAAGCGCATGACAGCTGGGTCTAGCCCAATACAAATCAGCACACTATTACATAAGTGAACTGGAAGTCACAGGGTAAGTATACGACAAGTTGAAAAGTGACTGTCTAATTTCATGAATGCAAACATACACATCCAATGCATGGATAACTCTATAAGTAACATTTGAAGGGATTCGCCAGTCATTAACTACTGCCTAGGAGAATACCTTAAAGCAGCAGAAAAACACGTGGAATTTGAAGATTGAAAAGGTAGTGTGTAGGTAATGAGATGACTACACAGCAACAGCCTACATCATTGCATAATTGTAGGGGGTACTTTGCAAGTAGACCCCTGAATGATTCCTAGCCTGAAAGAGTAATAATTGGGGAATACTGTAGTAGATAGCAGCTGACTGGGTGATTTCATAAGTGCACAGATAGTGCCTAAGTGATTGCATCAGTGCTGCGGTAATGCACTGCACTGTATATGTACCCCCTGCATCATTGTAATCATTGTAAGACTGCACAGTGAGTATTTGTGTGTTTGTATAATTGCATAACAGTTGGGCCTAGCCCAATACAAAGCAGCACACTATTACTTAGGTCAACTGTAAGTCAATAGGTAACTACAGGACAAGATGAAAAGTGACTAGCTAATTCCATGAGTGCAAACATACATATCCAGTGCATGGATGACTGTATAGGTAACAGTAACAGTAACAGTTGAGGGGATTCATCAGTCATTCAGTACTGCCTAGGTGAATACCTGAATGCAGCAGAAACGCATGTGTGATAAGACTGCAAGGGTAGTGTGTAGGTAATGAGATGACTACACAGCAACAGTACTTATCATTGCATAACTGTAGGGGGTAGTACGCAAGTAGACCCCTCAGTGATTCCCAGCCTGCAAGAGTAATATCTGGGGGATTATTGAAATTGATAATAGCTGATTGGGTGATTTCATAAGTGCACAGATAGTGCCTGAGAGATTGCATCAGTGCTGTAGCAATGCTTGAGTGATTACAGAAATGCATTGTAGCCCATGCATCATTGTAAGACTGCATGCATAAGTGCATGCCAGATGGGCCTAACCCAATACAAATTAGCACACTATTACATAAGTGAACTGTAAGTCACTGGGTAAGTATACAACAAGTTGAAAAGTGAGTGGCTAATTGCATGAGTGCAAACATACACATCCAGTGCATGGATAACTATATAGGTAGCAGTTCAGAGGATTCATCAATCCTTGATTACTGTCTAGGTGAATATCTGACTGCAGCAGAAACACATGTGGGATTTGAAGACTGCAAAGGTAGTGTGTAGGTAATGAGATAGCTACACAGCAACAACCTGCATTGTTGATTAACTGTAGGGAATACTACTCAAGTAGACCCCTGAGTGATTCCTAGGCAGCAAGGGTAATATATGGGGGATTACTCAAGTAGATAGCAGGTGAGTGGGTGATTTCATAAGTGCACAGATAGTGCCTAAGTAATTGTATCAGTGCTGAAGTAATGCCTGAGTGATTACAGCAATGCATATGTAGCCCCTGCATCATTGTAAGACTGCATGGTGAGTATTTGAGTGTTTTTATAAGTGCATAACAGTTGGGCCTAGCCCAATACAAAGCAGAACAGTATTACATAAGTCAACTGTAAGTCACTGTGTAAGTACAGGTAAAGTTGAAAAGTGACTGGCTAATTTCATGAATGCAAACATACACATCCAGTGCATCGATAACTGTATAAGTAGCAGTTGAGGGGATTCATCAGTCAATGAGTACTGCCTACGTGAATACATGAATGCAGCAGAAAGCATGTGTGATTTCAAGACTGCAAGTGAAGTCTGTAGGTAATGAGATAACTACACAGCAAAAGCCTGCACCATTGGATAACTATAGGGGGTACTACACAAATAGACCCCTGAGTGATTCCTAGCCTGCAAGGGTAATATTTGGGGGATTATAGAAGTACATAGCAAGTACACAGATGGTGCCTAAGTAATTGCATCAGTGCTAAACTAATGCCTGACTGATTACAGCACTGCATATGTTGCCGCTGCATCATTCTTAGACTGCATGGTGAGTATTTTAGAGTTTTTATAAGTGCATGACAGTGGGTCTAGCGTACTACAAAGCAGAACCCTACTACATAAGTCAACTGTAAGTCACTAGGTAAGTAGAGGATAAGATAAAAAGTGACTGTCTACTTTCATGAGTGCAAAAATACACATCCACTGCATGGATAACTGTATAAATAGAACTTTATATGAGCCTCTATGAAAACAACACTTTTATACTGCATCGTCAGCTTTCTATCTAAAATTTTGCTGCATCATTCAACTATACTTTTGTACAGAATAAAAAAAGAAGCCTACTTAATAACACCTTACATGATCATCTTTAAAAACAGATATTTGTGCTCAATCTTCACAAATCTATCTAAAATTATGCGGCATCATTCAACTGTACCTTTCTACAGACTAGAATAAAGAAGCCTAATTAATAACACCTTATATATGCATCTTTCAAAGCACAGATTTGTGCACATCTTCAACATCATTCAACTATACCTTTGTACAAACTACAAAAAAGAAACCTGCTAATTAATATCTTATATGTACATCCTTCAAAGCACAGTTTTGTGCTGCATCTACACATTCTACTAGTACTCACGCTCTGGACTCTACCACAAAAAAAGCAACAACAGCTCTTTCTTATACATCATGCACCATATAATGTATAAGACATATGAAAATTGTGGATTTGCTGTTTGCTTTCTGCCCGCCTAACCAATTGCTGCCACTGACCTCCTGATTCTGTGGGGGACATAACAACTCGCCGGACCCGCTTCGCGGGTCCCGCAGCGCCCCGCATCCACCCGGAGCTGTTCTCAGAGAGGAGCAGCAGCTGAGAAGACCTCGGGGCGCGTGAAGTCGCCGGCAGGGCTGTGAGCTTCGAAGCAGGGACTCCAGCTACCAGGAGTCCCTGCGAGCCCCATTGGCCACACCTGGGCTGCTCTCCCTGCTGGCCCCGCCCACCCGCCCATTATCGTTCCTCATTCCTTCAAAAGGAGGTCCCTTGGCGGGAGCGCGCCCGGGAGAAGCCCGGGACAAGGGCGGGACCGTCTGTGGCCGTCAGGGGCCGAAGGAGGCCGGGCTGGGCCCCCCGCTGACATTTACTGCTCTGGTATTCCGCTTTATTAACAGTGTGCTCTGTAAGTCGTTTTAGTATTTATAGTGTTCCTTAGCTTTCTTGAAAACGTAGGAGGCCTCACAGTATGTCCTCTTCTATTAGCACCCCCACTTTGTTGCCTCCCTTGAATGAGGCAGGGACAGCCATCATGGGTCCTCTGGACACATACTTTAAACGAATATCTCAAGACATTGATAAGGAAATTGCCCTGGCGGAAAGACGTGCGGAACGCAGGTTATCCATCGAACTCCTGAAAAACCCTGTTGAAAAACGCCCTTCACAAAGTTTCCCGCCATTGGTTACCCCTTTATCATCTATAACACTGCCAGCTGTATCGGAAACATCTTACCCCTTTCCTCCAATTATAGAGCCACCGGTTGTCTCATCTTTGGAATCTGAAACTTCTACTTTGCCTGCAATCCCTCCTAGAACTCCTATTGATCCACCTATTGGTCAGCTATGTATGGCCCAACCTAGTGTCTTAACCCACGTAGTACAATCTAAACCTTGTCCTAAAAGGAAGAGGAGTGCAGCTCCAAAGAAATGTTATGTTCCAAAACCCCCGAAAAAACTAGAAAAGTGAGAATATGTACACGCCCCCAGGATCCTACTGGGAGTAGTCCTAGTGGGGCACTGATGGGAGAGGGGGAAGTTGTTACACTAAGTCCAGACCCTTTAGTGATAGCGTCGCCCGAGACACTACCGTCCATTCCGCCATTGTTCCTCGAGTTGGAGAGACTAATGCGGTCCCTTCTGACTCCCATAGAGGAACGAGTTAAAAAACTAGCGGATCGGTTAGATCACTTTGAGCAGGCCAGTCTGGATAACTTTTTCTCCACAAAATCATTAATTAAGTCCCATTTTAGGACGGGAGAGAGTAGGAACCTCCAGCAACCTGCTGGGCAGGATGAAAGTGTTCCCACGGTCGAATTCCACTCGCCCGTGGTTAGCATTGTAATCGGGCCCCAGGGAAAGGGACAAAGCCGCAAGATTAACATCGAACTGCCAGCCATCTTAGGTAGTAACAATGGGGGGAAAACTAAGCTCCCTGACACCATGGTTAAAGGTAGTAAAGAGTGTCCCAAAAATGTCATCCCTTTAAGTAATAGTACCCAACATCCACCAAGCTCCCTGAAACCCTGTCCTGGTCTTGTAGCTGGTGGTAATAACAGCTCCAGAAAAAGTAATGCTGTATTGAATAACACCCAGGCTTCCCAGGCTCCACAAAAGGTTGGTCTTGTAGCTGGTGGTAACAACAGCTCCAGAAAAAGCAATGCTGTATTGAATAACTCTCAGGCTTCCCAGGTTCCACAAAATGTTCCAATATCCCGCCCTGTTGTTCCAGACAATAGCCGCCCCACACTCCTTGTGACGAAGCCTCCCCCTAGGATACCCCCCATAAATCTTACCCCAGATTCTTACCCTTATGTGGCTGTCCTTACCAATGTTCCACCTTTATTGGTAGGCCAAAGAGAAACCTTCCAGATGTTAAAAAACAAGGTCATGCACTGGTTAAGGGCTAATAGACCATTGCCCGGGGAAGTTGATGGTTTGATTATTGGGGTAAGAAGGGCCAATTGGATAGGTTGTACTCCCAAAAATTTGGGGGGAGTGTATTATAATTAACTTTCAAGACCCAAGGGTGGCAGGTTGGATAACGAGGCCGGGTTGGGGCACTAGCAGTAGTGGGATTGGTATTGTGGACCTTACCTTTTTCTACCCAAGACCAATTGGTGCCCAATTTGGTGTGAATAGCAATCTAGGCAGTTCTAGTCATCTACCACTGACAGGGATCGTCCCCTTCACTGTGCCTTTGTTACGACCAAATTTCTACAACGGTCAAACCTACAATTCCTATGATGGGATGAAAAATTCGGGGTGGGGCTGTTGACGAAAGTCGGGTGATTCCCTGAATATCGGGGGAGGTGTGACAAGGGGGGACTTATGTGGGAACTCTATTGTGTCAACCTTGGATATAAAAGTGTATCCAAAAGAAGTGATCACTGGTGGGAAGATTGTGAACTTGAGGGGAAACTGTGGGGCGTGTATGCAAAGTTCGGGGGGTGAAGAATCGTTCATAACAAGTACTATTGATACTCAGGAAACTGACGCTAATTTTGTGGACATTGTTATAGATCAGGAAAGGAATAATGAAAGCCCAATTAATCTTTCCTACACGTTAGCTTTTGAGGTGGGAATTAGAGATGGTCCTATCCCTGGGAAGTTTTTCTCGTGGAATATTGCGGGGCTAGGTAGTAGGCTATTGTCCCAAAACTGGATAGATTTTGTCAAGGGGTTTGAAGTGTGTCTATTCCAGGAGACATGGGCTTGCGATCCTATTTTTTTCCCAGGCTACTTAAATTTTTCCATTCCAGCGAACAGAGGTGCCAGGGGTCGACCTATGGAAGGCTTAACAGTTTGGGTAAAGCAAGGTTTACAAATTAAAGTGAAAGTGTTGGACCTGGGTTGCAAGGATCTCCAATTGCTAAGAATGGCATCGGATAAGTGGGGTGCGGTAGACATATACAACATTTATGCTAGGGGTACCAACACTGGGAGTTCCCCCACCCTAGAGGCCCTGCCCACTTTCCTTGAATCAAAGTCTCTGGGAAATAGAGTGGTAGTGGCTGGTGATCTCAATAGGACCTTCGAACCGTTGGATAACACGGAAAATTCATTAGGGCAAGAGGAAGACATCCTATGGGGTGTTCCGACTCTAAACCTGGTTCCGGTCAAACGGTGGACGAAGGATATATTGCTATTAAATGCTATGTGCCTGGAATATGGGCTGAGGGCCTTAAATGGAAGGACTAAGGGTGACCAGGAAGGTGTTTGTACATTTGACAATGGCCATAACAAAAGTAGAATAGACTATGTTATTTGTAGCCTTAATTTATGGCAGGGGGTATGCAATATGGAAATTGAGGGTAGATTGGAAAGTGATCACAATCCCCTCTGTGTCACCCACAATTGGTGGACGCCCATGTCAGGTAATCCGCAACCTCGTGATGGAGTATTACCGGTTATGGCTAATGATATGCGTAGACTCAAATGGCCAAGTGTGCTGGCGAATGCAGAATCTATGGACTATATAAGTTCAGAGGTGGATACTGCAATCGCCGCCATGGAGACAGCAAGCCCCGTAATTCCTGGGTCCAGTGTAACTACAGACATACACGACAAGTTTTTTTCCCTTTTAAAACCACATTTTATGAGACCTTCTAAGGCAAACAGGAAAGTCTTACCCAAACCGGCTAGGTGGTTCAATAAGCAGTGTAGGGCAGCCAGATTAGCTTTGTGTAGAGCAATTAGAAATAGGGATAGGGTTGTGATTGGTGCAGCCAGGAAGCACTACAATGTTAGTGTTTGCCTGGCTAAGAAAAAATGGGATGAAGAGTACTGGGATGAATTGCTGGAGGCCTCAGGAGCCAAGGATTCCAGGCTATTCTGGAAAATTGTGAAGTGGGGTAGAGGTGGCACCCCAAATAAACCAGATAACAATGTTGATGAGGCGGCCTGGGTGGAGTATTTTAAACCCCAGTACGCAGAGACTAAGGAAGTCGTGGCTGCGGAGGCAATTCCAGTTGTGTTTTGTACTGAAAGTTTGTTTTCCCCTAAAGAAGTAGAATTAGTAATTTGTTCCTTACAAGGGGGTAGGGCACCGGGTTTAGATGGGATACCCTCCGATGTATTTAAAAATGATAAAGTACGGTGGGCCAGGTATGTGACCCTACTGGGAAATGCCATTGCAAAGGGGGCTGCAATCCCAGAAACATGGAAGGGAGCAATAATCATACCCATCTATAAGAAAGGTGATCGGTCGCTCCCGGCCAATTATAGGCCAATAAGTTTGATTGCCACTGTCCAAAAAGTGGTAGGGAAGATGGTGGTAAACAAACTGATGGACTGGGTAGAGGAGAACAATGCTCTGTCCCCCTACCAGGCAGGTTTCCGGCGGGCGACCAGCACGGTAGACCAAGTATTCCGTTTCACCATGCTGAGGTGGGGGACGGTGTTGCTTGGCGAGGGCAGCCTATATGTCGCCTTTGTTGACTTGCGGGCTGCCTTCGACCTGGTCCCAAGGAGCAAGCTCTGGACAGTTTTGAGCAGAATGGGGGTCCCACCCGAGTTGCTCACTTTGATCATGAGGTTGCACGAGTGTAACTTTGCCAAAGTCCAGTGGGGGCTGAATTGGGAATCTTCTGTCGACTTCCCGGTCGAACGGGGGGTACGACAGGGATGTGCAATGGCACCCTTGCTCTTTTCCCTATTTATTAATAGAATTGTGGGTAGGATGCTGGACGCAAGTGTAGATGCACCTTCGTTAGCCGGCCTCAGGGTCCCGATCCTGATGTTCGCTGACGATACTTTAATTTTGTCCAAAACCCCGGCTGGATTGCAGCGTGCTCTAAATATATTTGATGTTTTCTGTGGGGAGCATGGCCTTGAAGTTAATGTTGGCAAGACCAAGCTGATGGCTTTTTCAGAAAGGCGTAGACCTCGCCCAAGGATATTTCTGAACAACAGTGAGCTCGAGGTAGTTAGTGTTTTTACCTATCTTGGGATTGAGATATCTAGTAAGCCAGGTTGGTCTCACCATATAGGAAAGGCGGTCCTGAGGCTTCAGCAGATCTCAGGGGCACTTCGGGTGGAGCAAACAAAATCAAAAACCAAGCCTATAAAACCGGTTCTTCTTGTATACGATGCCAAAGCTATAGGGTCAGCCCTCTATGGGGCAGAAGTGTGGGGTTTTGAGAGGCTTCTTCCCTTGCAAACATCAGAGAATAAGTTTCTAAGGGGAATTACGGGGCTTCCTCAGAGTGCGCCATTAATCCCGCTCGGTCTCGATCTAGGGAGGAGATCTGTTAGCGACCGAGCTCGACTACGGCCTATTCTCTATTGGAGATGCCTCTGGACTACCCCAGAGATTCGGCATTATGCCGACGGGTTTCTAGCCCTAATTAAAGCTGACACCTTTCACAAAATACCATGGTTGAAGAAACTCAGGGTTGTTTTGGGTGAGCTCGGCCTCCCTAATCTCTGGGATAATCCATCTGGGGAAGTATTTCCAGGTAAAAACACCATTAAGACCCTGTATTGGGACTACATAGATGGAAGACTCTGGAGAAGTACAACATTTGATACAATGGGGGGGAGATTTCTGGAAATTAAAATGAGACCTGTATTAGAACATTATTGGGACAGTATTACTGTCCCAATGGACAGGAAGTTATTTTTCCAGTTAAGGTCTGGTTCCCTTCCCCTGAGATCCTTGACGGGTAGATGGCGGAGCTTGAATACCTCATGCTGCCCGGTGTGTGGTGCAACTAATGAAAGCATAGGTCACTTTTTATTTCTGTGTGAGGCCTATGCTATCCCGAGGAGAGTATGGCTGGCCCCAGTTTGTCGAAACCTTGGGGCATCTAGTGGTGTTGAGGGGCTAAGAATCATCTGTACTTCCACTGACATGCCTATTGTTCTGGGAACAGCAAAGTATTTGGGGTGGGCATGGTCCATTAGGCGGAGGGCTATATCTGTTAATACAATCTGATATTTGTTTTAAAGTTTAAACAACCTTTTTATTGTTAAAGCTTGCACAACTGTTTTAAATGTATTTACATGTATGAAATACTGATTTTAACTAATATGTATTTTTAAATGTATTTTTGTGCTTTTATGAGTATATACCTCGAATAAAGCTTTACAACAACAACAGATACAACTACAAAAATACATGAGACAGAACACTATGCACTCCTTAATATTTGTCTAAATCCACCTCAAAACTTAAAGGACCAGCTACAATTATGTGGTATAGTACAAATATACATATCGACACATTTAAACAAAATACAATAATAAGTAATACATATTCAAATATACACATAATACTATACAATATGTATTTCAAACAACAGTTACCTGCATTTGAACAAACTATAAGAAACATCTGTAAATTTAATAATATATTTCAAACAATAAAATTTATGATTTTTTTTCCTTTAAAAACAAAGGTAACACATAATACACCTTACAAATGTATAACTTACCTTACAAATTCATTTGTAGAATATAAAATATCAAAAACTCAGAATGAGTTTTCTTATGCAAACAACTGACTTCTAAAACTAACCAAACTGCCTCTGTATTTATTTAGAAGTCACAAGACAACCATGCAGCAAAACGGGGATTGCGAATCTATACGGGAGTTCAAACTGACTTGGGAAATCTCACTCTAATAACATATTACTTTTATTTTAATTACAAAATCACACTTTAATGCCACCATCGACTTTTAACCCTACCCCCATTCTGCTTGATCCCAGTTTCAGTGGAAGCAAATCATGGAACACTCAACTGCACTGACAGGTCACAAGTTCACAGTTTTTTCAAGTACACCACACAATGTTGCAAATGCAAACAGCAGCAGGTGTGGTTCACATTTCCAAAATATCACCGTATCTTTTCTACTGTACCTTCCCAACATTTGTTACTAACCAATTAGAAGTATGCTATTATCAAAAAAGCTAAATGCACCCTACTTTGAATGTACAATTTTCTTCAACAGCCAATCATCTCTCTTCTTTTTAGGGCTCGGCCTACGTCAACACTTCGTCAGAAGTGGGGCGGAGCTCCGAGCCGTATTGTTAAGGGGCTCAGAATAGTGAAGTTAAAATTCCTCAGTGCGCGAGAATTTTCGTGGTGTTCTGTGCCATCTGCATGGGAATTGGTCCTCTCACAGCTGTGTTTTTGTAAGGCTTCACGCAATAGGCCCTAGGAATGTTGCTCTCTCCAGTTCCTGCATATTCCGTGCCTGAAAGCGCCTCAGATGCCATAAATTCCCAATTACCAGATGTCAGGGTCCGTTCGCGCATTCACGAGTCTGTAGTTTTCTTGAGCTGTAAGTGCGCGCATGCTGTCTCCCCGGCCAGGAGAATGCCATGAATTCTCAATTACGAGCTGTCAGAGGTGCCGGTAATTGAAGGTAGATGCCAGGCTTTTCGCGTGTTTGTGCCATTGGGAAAGCCATCTTTCTTTTAACCTTTTAGTATGATTTGTAGTAGTATATAACTATTTGCAGTGCTCATTACACAGACCTGTATTCATCCAAATCATACAATTATTGTATCTAGGCTACCATTTCATTTGCAAACACACTGTCTTCATATTTAAAAGGTTACTGTAGCACATTATTAACAGCATCCACCACAATAATTTTAAAGTCCGACCAAATATCACCACCAATGAAAACATTTTGCGCTGTAGTTGCAGCACTGTTTACTGCTTTCGCCAATATACACCTTATTTGACAGCAATCAAGACCAGCCTTTAAAAAAAAGAAACCTATTTAAATTCGACTGAATGCCACTGATGTTCAACATCAATTGACAAGTACAGGGGGCCTCATTTATGAGAAATGACGCATCGCTGAGTGAAAGCAGCGATGCGTCACTTCTCAGTGCGCACTCCTTGCGATATTCCTAATGCGTCATATTTAATGTATGACGCATCATGTCGCAAGGAGTTACAGATACGTCAGTATTTCTGACGTATCTGTAAGCGCAAAAGTGACGCATTGCTGGAGTGTGTCACAAAAGTGACGCAACTCCAGCAATGCGTCCTTTCACATGGGGCAAGCCCCAGGTGCGTCACAAAAAGTGACGCACCGGCGGCGTAAAAGTGACGCACAGCCTCATAAATGAGGCCCAGGATTTTTAAGGGTAGATGTTAACATCAAATGAAATGCACTGTTGTGCTGCCAAAATTCAAGGGGATGGTCACTGGGTCCATCCTTACCCCACCAACTCCCACCCAAAAATATACAATTTCAAACAATCTATGAAATATGATGATGTATTTTGGAGAGAGAGACGGCCAATGATGCTCGCTTCTCAGTGCACTTTCCTTACTGAAGCATAAAAGGTCCACACTCCTTTGCATTAGTGAATAAAGGGTCCCCATTCAAGTCTATTTCGGAAGTAAACCTCAGCACGTTGCTTTCGGTTACAGAAGCACAACAGGCCACACTCCGTTACGTCCAGGAATAAACAGAGCACTTTCAATTCTGGACTAAAGCAGTGCAAGATTATTTCCCCTACTGAGTAAATCAGTGCTGTTTCCGTTTAGGTACCGAATAAAACAGTGCACACTCCAATCTATTTAATGACCAAAATGCGCAGATGCATTTCCACTGCTTAGGCAAACACGGCATATTGCTACACAATGTTGACAAAATGGTTCTCGGTTTTTCTTTTAGGGAATATAACAGTTGACAATTTGTTTACATTTTACACAAAAAACGAGTGCATTCTTTTCCCATTTAGTGCTGTGTGCAGCTGTGTGCTGTAGAGTGCTGTGTGCTGTAGATTGCTGTGTGCTGTAGAGTGCTGTGTCCTGAGAAGTGCTGTGTGCTGAAGAGTGCTGTGTGCTGTAGAGTGCTGTGTGCTGTAGAGTGCTGTGTGATGAAGAGTGCTGTGTGCTGTAGAGTGCTGTGTCCTGAGAAGTGCTGTGTGCTGAATATTGTTGTGTGCTGAAGAGTGCTGTGTGCTGAAGAGTGATGTGTGCTGAAGAGTGCTGTGTGCTGTAAAGTGCTGTGTGCTGAAGAGTGCTGTGTGTTGTGTGCTGTACAGTGCTGTGTCCTGAGAAGTGCTGTGTGCTGTAGAGTGCTGTGGGCTGTAGAGTGCTGTGTGCTGAAGAGTGCTGTGTGCTGAAGAGTGCTGTGTGCTGAAGAGTGCTGTGTGCTGAAGAGTGCTGTGTGCTGTGTGCTGTACGGTGCTGTGTCCTGAGAAGTTCTGTGTGCTGTAGAGTGCTGTGTGCTGTAGAGTGCTGTGTGCTGAGAAATGCTGTGTGCTGAGAAGTGCTGTGTGCTGAGAAGTGCTGTGTGCTGAGAAGTGCTATAGAGTGCTGTGTGCTGTAGAGTGCTGTGTGCTGCAGAGTGCTGTGTGCTGTAGAGTGATGTGTGCTGAAGAGTGCTGTTTGCTGTAGAGTGCTGTGTGCTGAAGAGTGCTGTGTGCTGTAGAGTGCTGTGTCCTGAGAAGTGATGTGTCCTGAAGAGTGCTGTGTGCTGTAGAGTGCTGTGTGCTGTAGAGTGCTGTGTGCTGTACAGTGCAGAGTGCTGTGTGCTTTTGAGTGCAGAGTGATGTGTGCTGTAGAGTGCTGTGTGCTGTGTGCTGAAGAGTGCTGTGTGCTGAAGAGTGATGTGTGCTGTAGAGTGCTGTGTGCTGTAGAGTGCTGTGTGCTGAAGAGTGCTGTGTGCTGTGTGCTGTAGAGTGCTGTGTGCTGTAGAGTGCTGTGTCCTGTAGAGTGCTGTGTGCTGTAGAGTGCTGTGCGCTTAGAGTGGTGTGTGCTGTAGAGTGCTGTGTGCTGAGAGTGCAGAGTGCAGATTCAGAGTGCAGATTTAGAGTGCAGAATCAGAGTGCAGAATCAGAGTGCAGATTCAGAGTGCAGATTCAGAGTGCAGATTCAGAGTGCAGATTCAGAGTGCATATTGTGAGTGCAGATTGTGAGTGCAGATTGAGAGTGCAGATTCAGAGTGCAGATTGTGAGTGCTGTTTGTGAGTTCAGAGTGCAGATTGAGAGTGCAGATTGAGAGTGCAGATTGAGAGTGCAGATTGAGAGTGCAGAGTGAAGACTGAGAGTGCAGATTGAGAGTGCAGATTCAGAGTGCAGAGTGTGAGTGCAGAGTGCAGATTCAGAGTGCAGAGTGTGAGTGCAGATTCAGAGTGCAGATTCAGAGTGCAGAGTGCAGATTGTGAGTGCTGTTTGTGAGTTCAGAGTGCAGATTGAGAGTGCAGATTGAGAGTTCAGAGTGCAGATTGAGAGTGCAGATTGAGAGTGCAGAGTGAAGACTGAGAGTACAGATTGAGAGTGCAGATTCAGAGTGCAGAGTGTGAGTGCAGAGTGCAGATTCAGAGTGCAGAGTGTGAGTGCAGAGTGCAGATTCAGAGTGCAGAGTGTGAGTGCAGAGTGCAGAGTGTGAGTGAAGAGTGCATTTGTGAGTGCAGAGTGCAGATTCAGAGTGCAGATTGTGAGTGCGGAGTTCAGAGTGCAGGGTGCAGATTCAGAGTGCAGATTGTGAGTGCAGAGTTTAGAGTGCAGGGTGCAGATTCAGAGTGCAGATTGTGAGTGCAGAGTTCAGAGTGCAGATTGAGAGTGCAGATTGATTGAGAGTGCAGATTGAGAGTGCAGATTGAGAGTGCAGGTTGTGAGTGCAGAGTGCAGATTGAGAGTGCAGATTGAGAGTGCAGATTGATTGAGAGTGCAGATTGATTGAGAGTGCAGATTGGTTGAGAGTGCAGTTTGTGAGTTGAGAGTGCAGATTGAGAGTGCAGATTGAGAGTGCAGATTGATTGAGAGTGCAGATTGATTGAGAGTGCAGATTGAGAGTGCAGATTGAGAGTGCGGAGTGCAGATTGAGAGTGCAGATTGAGAGTGCAGATTGTGAGTTCAGAGTGCAGATTGAGAGTGCAGATTGAGAGTGCAGATTGATTGAGAGTGCAGATTGATTGAGAGTGCAGATTGATTGAGAGTGCAGATTGATTGAGAGTGCAGATTAATTGAGAGTGTAGATTGATTGAGAGTGCAGATTGATTGAGAGTGTAGATTGATTGAGAGTGCAGATTGATTGAGAGTGCAGATTGATTGAGAGTGCAGATTGAGAGTGCAGATTGAGAGTGCAGATTGAGAGTGCAGAGTGCAGATTGAGAGTGCAGAGTGCAGATTGAGAGTGCAGATTGAGAGTGCAGAGTACAGATTTAGAGTGCAGATTGAGAGTGCAGAGTGCAGATTCAGAGTGCAGATTCAGAGTGCAGAGTGTGAGTGCAGAGTGCAGATTTAGAGTGCAGAGTGTGAGTGCAGAGTGCAGATTCAGAGTGCAGAGTGTGAGTGCAGAGTGCAGATTCAGAGTGCAGAGTGTGAGTGCAGATTCAGAGTGCAGATTCAGAGTGCAGAGTGCAGATTGTGAGTGCTGTTTGTGAGTTCAGAGTGCAGATTGAGAGTGCAGATTGAGAGTGCAGATTGAGAGTTCAGAGTGCAGATTGAGAGTGCAGATTGAGAGTGCAGAGTGAAGACTGAGAGTACAGATTGAGAGTGCAGATTCAGAGTGCAGAGTGTGAGTGCAGAGTGCAGATTCAGAGTGCAGAGTGTGAGTGCAGAGTGCAGATTCAGAGTGCAGAGTGTGAGTGCAGAGTGCAGAGTGTGAGTGAAGAGTGCATTTGTGAGTGCAGAGTGCAGATTCAGAGTGCAGATTGTGAGTGCGGAGTTCAGAGTGCAGGGTGCAGATTCAGAGTGCAGATTGTGAGTGCAGAGTTTAGAGTGCAGGGTGCAGATTCAGAGTGCAGATTGTGAGTGCAGAGTTCAGAGTGCAGATTGAGAGTGCAGATTGATTGAGAGTGCAGATTGAGAGTGCATATTGAGAGTGCAGGTTGTGAGTGCAGAGTGCAGATTGAGAGTGCAGATTGAGAGTGCAGATTGATTGAGAGTGCAGATTGATTGAGAGTGCAGATTGGTTGAGAGTGCAGTTTGTGAGTTGAGAGTGCAGATTGAGAGTGCAGATTGAGAGTGCAGATTGATTGAGAGTGCAGATTGATTGAGAGTGCAGATTGAGAGTGCAGATTGAGAGTGCGGAGTGCAGATTGAGAGTGCAGATTGAGAGTGCAGATTGTGAGTTCAGAGTGCAGATTGAGAGTGCAGATTGAGAGTGCAGATTCATTGAGAGTGCAGATTGATTGAGAGTGCAGATTGATTGAGAGTGCAGATTGATTGAGAGTGCAGATTAATTGAGAGTGTAGATTGATTGAGAGTGCAGATTGATTGAGAGTGTAGATTGATTGAGAGTGCAGATTGATTGAGAGTGCAGATTGATTGAGAGTGCAGATTGAGAGTGCAGATTGAGAGTGCGGATTGAGAGTGCAGAGTGCGGATTGAGAGTGCAGATTGAGAGTGCAGTTTGTGAGTTCAGAGTGCAGATTGAGAGTGCAGATTGAGAGTGCAGATTGAGAGTGCAGATTGATTGAGAGTGCAGATTGATTGAGAGTGCAGATTGATTGAGAGTGCAGATTGATTGAGAGTGCAGATTGAGAGTGCAGATTGAGAGTGCAGAGTGCAGATTGAGAGTGCAGAGTGCAGATTGAGAGTGCAGATTGAGAGTGCAGAGTACAGATTTAGAGTGCAGATTGAGAGTGCAGAGTGCAGATTCAGAGTGCAGATTCAGAGTGCAGAGTGTGAGTGCAGAGTGCAGATTTAGAGTGCAGAGTGTGAGTGCAGAGTGCAGATTCAGAGTGCAGAGTGTGAGTGCAGAGTGCAGATTCAGAGTGCAGAGTGTGAGTGCAGAGTGCAGATTTAGAGTGCAGAGTGTTAGTGCAGAGTGCAGATTCAGAGTGCAGAGTGTGAGTGCAGAGTGCAGAGTGTGAGTGAAGAGTGCATTTGTGAGTGCAGAGTGCAGATTCAGAGTGCAGATTGTGAGTGTGGAGTTCAGAGTGCAGGGTGCAGATTCAGAGTGCAGATTGTGAGTGAAGAGTTCAGAGTGCAGGGTGCAGATTCAGAGTGCAGATTGTGAGTGCAGAGTTCAGAGTGCAGTTTGAGAGTGCAGATTGATTGAGAGTGCAGATTGATTGAGAGTGCAGATTGAGAGTGCAGATTGAGAGTCCAGGTTGTGAGTGCAGAGTGCAGATTGTGAGTGCAGAGTGCAGATTGTGAGTGCAGAGTGCTGATTCAGAGTGCTGATTCAGAGTGCTGATTCAGAGTGCAGAGTGCAGATTGAGAGTGCAGTTTCAGAGTGCAGAGTGCAGATTGAGAGTGCAGATTGAGAGTGCAGGTTGTGAGTGCAGATTGAGAGTGTGAGTGAAGAGTGCATTTGTGAGTGCAGAGTGCAGATTCAGAGTGCAGATTGTGAGTGCGGAGTTCAGAGTGCAGGGTGCAGATTCAGAGTGCAGATTGTGAGTGCAGAGTTCAGAGTGCAGATTGAGAGTGCAGATTGATTGAGAGTGCAGATTGAGAGTGCAGATTGAGAGTGCAGGTTGTGAGTGCAGAGTGCAGATTGAGAGTGCAGATTGAGGGTGCAGATTGATTGAGAGTGCAGATTGATTGAGAGTGCAGATTGGTTGAGAGTGCAGTTTGTGAGTTGAGAGTGCAGATTGAGAGTGCAGATTGAGAGTGCAGATTGATTGAGAGTGCAGATTGAGAGTGCAGATTGAGAGTGCGGAGTGCAGATTGAGAGTGCAGATTGAGAGTGCAGATTGTGAGTTCAGAGTGCAGATTGAGAGTGCAGATTGAGAGTGCAGATTGATTGAGAGTGCAGATTGATTGAGAGTGCAGATTGATTGAGAGTGCAGATTAATTGAGAGTGTAGATTGATTGAGAGTGCAGATTGATTGAGAGTGTAGATTGATTGAGAGTGCAGATTGATTGAGAGTGCAGATTGATTGAGAGTGCAGATTGAGAGTGCAGATTGAGAGTGCGGATTGAGAGTGCAGAGTGCGGATTGAGAGTGCAGATTGAGAGTGCAGTTTGTGAGTTCAGAGTGCAGATTGAGAGTGCAGATTGAGAGTGCAGATTGAGAGTGCAGATTGATTGAGAGTGCAGATTGATTGAGAGTGCAGATTGAGAGTGCAGATTGAGAGTGCAGATTGAGAGTGCAGAGTGCAGATTGAGAGTGCAGAGTGCAGATTGAGAGTGCAGATTGAGAGTGCAGAGTACAGATTTAGAGTGCAGATTGAGAGTGCAGAGTGCAGATTCAGAGTGCAGATTCAGAGTGCAGAGTGTGAGTGCAGAGTGCAGATTTAGAGTGCAGAGTGTGAGTGCAGAGTGCAGATTCAGAGTGCAGAGTGTGAGTGCAGAGTGCAGATTCAGAGTGCAGAGTGTGAGTGCAGAGTGCAGATTCAGAGTGCAGAGTGTTAGTGCAGAGTGCAGATTCAGAGTGCAGAGTGTGAGTGCAGAGTGCAGAGTGTGAGTGAAGAGTGCATTTGTGAGTGCAGAGTGCAGTTTCAGAGTGCAGATTGTGAGTGTGGAGTTCAGAGTGCAGGGTGCAGATTCAGAGTGCAGATTGTGAGTGAAGAGTTCAGAGTGCAGGGTGCAGATTCAGAGTGCAGATTGTGAGTGCAGAGTTCAGAGTGCAGTTTGAGAGTGCAGATTGATTGAGAGTGCAGATTGATTGAGAGTGCAGATTGAGAGTGCAGATTGAGAGTCCAGGTTGTGAGTGCAGAGTGCAGATTGTGAGTGCAGAGTGCAGATTGTGAGTGCAGAGTGCTGATTCAGAGTGCTGATTCAGAGTGCTGATTCAGAGTGCAGAGTGCAGATTGAGAGTGCAGTTTCAGAGTGCAGAGTGCAGATTGAGAGTGCAGATTGAGAGTGCAGGTTGTGAGTGCAGATTGAGAGTGCAGATTCAGAGTGCAGAGTGCAGATTGTGAGTGCTGTTTGTGAGTTCAGAGTGTAGATTGAGAGTGCAGATTGAGAGTGCAGTTTGAAAGTGCAGATTGAGAGTGGTTCAGAATGAGTGTGCAGGATAAACAGTGTGTGACTATGCAGGGTGACATTGGGAGTGTGCGGGTGAGCAGTGTGTGAATGTGTAGGGGCAGTGTGTGAGTGTGCAGAAAACACCACATACACCACACACACATACCACACACACACATACCACACACACCATACACACACCACACACACACATACACCACACACACATAACACACACACAAACCACACACCTCATTTTCTCAACACCACACACTCTTCACAAATCACCACAACACACTCACCACCACACACTCACCACCACACACTCACCACCCCAGGCTCACCCCCACAGACTCACCACCACACACTCAGCACTACACAGAAAACAACACACACAACAACACACCCCCAGCCGTCAATGAATGCTTTCACCAGGCACAAACACCAACAACCATCAATGTACGCTTTCACTAAAAACAAACACGACCAGCCATCAGTGCCGCTAAACACTCACGCACACAACAAACAATGTCAGTGCAACTTTCACTAAACACACACACACACACCAACAGCTGACAGTGCACCAGCCACTCTTTCAATTGGCACAATCATCAACAGCTGTCAGTGCACCCTTTCACCAACCACACGCATTACCATCCAGCTCTGTACGCTTGACAGCCACACTCACTAACAGCTCTTACTGCACGCTACCACCAGTCATACACACCTCAAGCCACCACTACACGCTTCCACCAAACACACACACCAACAGCCATCACTGCACAATTCCTACAGGCACACACATCCACCACACATCAATGCACACACCAATTGATAACGCATCCACCAATTAATATTGTACCTATCGCACTATGCTGCACTTTACCTTTTAAAGATATTGCGTTAAAGTACAGCATGCCACCATTGATAACATTCCAATCCAACACACATATCTCCAACACACACCACATGTTTCCACTCCAAAACACATGCCTAAAACACATTGCCATTTACAATGCCATTTTCTCTAACTCAAACAAACCCGAGCCCTAATGCATTCCTAATGCTTGTTTAAAAACTGCATCTTGTCCACAATTGTAGATACGTCTCATTCTAACAACTGATTACCTCAGCTACAGACATCTTTTCATTACTTCCAGACATCACTTCAAGATGCTTACATTGTGGTTTGTTGGGCACAGCTATGTTTTCTGGTGCAAAAGATATGCTGAATGCAGAGGTATTAACAAAGACCTAGCTCTGTAAAATGTGGAAGTTAAATGGATTACGCAGGGAGTATTAAAGTTTCACCAATTGATGCCTTTGGTTATAACCTCTTTGCATCTCCATCCCCCTGATCTCATGATTGTGCACTGTGGTGGCAATGACCTAGGCACATTGACTGGGGTAGGTCTGTAAATGCTAATGAAGGACACATTTGCACAATTAATGCGTCTTTTACCTCAAACTCTCTTTGTCTACTCTAGCATATGCCAAAGACAAAAATGGAACAGGCCAAATCAATTTTGTCCAGAGATTGAGAAAGCTAGAAAGAATGTCGATAAAGCTGTTTCTGCTTATCTTAGAGACCATAGAATGGGATCCATATATAACAACAGTCTACGTTTTTATAGGGAGGGCATCAATAGGAGTGATGGAGTACGCTTTACAGATGATGGAAACAGAGTCTTTCTCAACAACCTAAAGCTCTGCATCCACACTTATCTGTAGTTACAAGAAACTCATAATAAACACAAGGACTCTTTTTAGAGCCACCCTATACCTCACAAGTTAATATTGCCTATTTAAAACATACATTTAGTTTTATCTTCAATTTTGCTAGAGTCGCAAACCCACCGCTTTTACACTGGGGGGCAGCGCTGGACGCAATGAAGTCACGACTCCAAGCGCGCAAAATAAAAAAAAAAAGAATGCCCCCTATTCTAAATTGTTTAATTCTACCTCGGGACCCCATCCCCTGAGGCATACATATTGGAACAGTGTGGTGCCCCAAAAGGCCCACAGTCCCAGCTAGCTCCCCGCCTCCTTCGGGAGCCGGCATTGCTTTTTGACAACAACATAGCACCTCGTTTATTTATTTATTTTCTCGTTTGGAATCGCGAACCCATCACTTTTACACTGGCTGGGCCGCGCTGGATACGATGAAGTCATGACTCCAAGCGAGCGAAATTTAAAAAAAAGAATGCCCCCTATTCTAAATTGTTCAATTCTGCCTCGGGTACCCCATCACCCGAGGCATACCCATTGGGACCGTGGGGGAGCCGCAAAGTCCCCACTGTCCCAGCCAGCTCCCCTCCATCATCAGGACCCGGCATTGCTTTTGGACAATAACATAGTGCCTCGTTTATTTTTATTATTATTTATTTCTCGTTTGGAGTCGCAAATCTACTGCTTTTACACTGGGGTCACGCTGGACACGATGAAGTCGCGACTCCAAGCAAGCAAAATTTAAAAAAAAGAATGCCCCCTATTCTAAATTGTTCAATTCTTCCTCGAGGAACTCATTGCCCTAGGCATACCCATTGGGACCGTAAGGGAGTCCCAAAGTCCCCACGGTCCCAGCTGGCTCCCCGCCTTCTTCAGGAGCTGGCATTCCTTTTGGACAACAACATAGTGCCTTGTTTATTTTTATTATAATTTTTTTCTCATTTGGAGTCGCAAACCCACCGCTTTCACACTATGTGCCGCCCTGGACGCGCTGGAGTCGCGACTCCATGCGCGCGAAATAATGGAGTCTCCATCCCCGAGACCTACCATTGGGACGTTGGGGAGCCCCAAAGCCCCCATGGTCCCAGCCAGCTCCCCACCTCCTGCAGGAGATGGCATTGCTTTTATGGGAACTGCTAATATTCAGCTCCCCTTTCCCCAAACCAATACTGCTTTGATTCTTGGAAGCAAGAGCAAGATTCCTGCACTCACTCCCAAAAACCAACGCAGTATTTGCAATGACAGGGCAAGAGCCACTCTGTCATTGCAAACATTAATGTCCCAGGAGTAGTCATCCTTTATTTACATAGCCCGAATGCCCCAGGACTAAGCATGGGCGGAAAATCCGTTTCGCTCGCGGATTTTGCGGATTTTCGGTAAATTCGCAATCCGCGAGATTCGCGAATCTCCCGCAAAATCCGCAAATCCGCGAGCAGCGGATTTTGCTCGCACTGCTCGCACTGTTCGCGTGAGTTCGCGGCTTCCCAGTACAACTTCGCGCCCGCGAAGAAGTGCAAAATTGCAGAAATACGATTTTAGCAAAACTGAAACTACTTACCAGGTTCAAAAGTTCAGGCTCATCATTAGTAGCCATTTCCTGTAGTGCTTCCTGAGGGGCCCCGCCAGAGTTCAGTTGCCAGTTGCAACTATTATGTGACCCTGCTCTGAACCTCAGAATAGTTACACATATGCCACAAAGGTCCTGAATTACAGCTAAGGGAGACAAGCAGGAGCCAGGCTGGAAGTTCAAATCCATTAATCAGCCCCTAATTCATTATTGTCAGTTGGGGCAGGGCAGGTGTTGTAACTAATTTTGCAACAATGAAAGCACTTAGCAAGTACAAAAGATCACTAATCAGGAAGCACTAAGGAAGCAGGTGCCAGCTAAAAAAATATTCTGTGACACATTAATCAGCCCCAAATTAATTCAGGTCACTTGAGGCAGGGAAGGTGTGCTTGCGTTGCCACAATAATGTACACTGACTGGACAACCAGAGGGTGCTGTGATGAAACAGAGGGTGGCATGGGTGGGCCAGAGGGTGGCATGAGTAGTCAGAGAGTGGCAGTGGTGACAGAGAGTGGCAGTGATGAAGAAGAGTGTCCCAAACAGGCTGGACACGTAGAAACAACAAGTTCGCGAAACTTGCGACCCGACAGGTAAGTTCGCAATTTGCGAAAGTGTACAAAACCCTCGCGAACTGGCAGAAACCCGCGCAAACACAAAAAAAAAAAATCCGCAAATTCGCGAGAATTCGCGGATTTTGCGGATTGCGAGTTCGCAAATCCGCAAAATTCGCGAACGCGAGATTCGCAAAATTCGCCCATGCTTACCCAGGACCTTGCCAACCCGCGGCTTCCAAAAACAAGGCGCGGGAGGCCATGCTTCTTTTTCTCAGCCAGCTTCGTGACCACAGCGTGAATTCTTCTGTTTTAAAAAAAATAATAATACTTTTACTGACCCTAGGTGTCCTTGTGGGACCCCCTAAGCAGACGTAGGGGGTCAGGGTGTTTATACCCTATCTCATTGTCTGGTTTTTCAACCACTTTTTCACTGTATTCTTGAGACTCGGTTCGACCGAGTCACAAGATGACTGCCAACAGTTCCTGGTTTGGAGTGTTGACAGCCAATTAAAATTAATCTTGTGCTCGGGAGGATTCGTGAATTCTACTCGGTGATCAGATATCGATAATTTTTCTTTTGCTAATTTCTCAGAAACTACTGAACGGATTTACACTATTTTTAAAAAAAGGGCTCTTTCTGAACAAAGAGCTACCTCTTTGCAAAAAATTTGGTGTATTTCCATTCAGCAGTTTGGGCTGTAGTCTGTTCCAATTTTTCCTATGGAAATTAACATGGGGAAAATGAGTTTTGGGACCCCCCTTTTTTTCTCGGCCCCGCTTGACGAATCACCTCAAATCTTTCAAGATAGGAGCTGGTCCGAGCGGGTCATTAGTTTTGAAAATTCAGCAAAGATTCATCAACCGGCACCAAAGATATTGAGAAAAGAATAAAACGCTAAATGAATAGAAACGTAAAAAAACAAATATATATATATATATCTATACTAATATAATAAGAGAGAGCCCAAACCTTTGAAGCGGGTAATCTCGGGAACCACAGCACCAATCACAACACCCAATACAGCGTTGGAAAGGGCAGTTGCAGCAGAAGAACATAGGCTATGCAGACGCCCATCATATAAATTTAAAAGGTAAAAGAACCGTGCCAGCAAAGTAGTCCCTTGTGGGTGTGTCTGCGTTGTGCTGTGGGCGTGTACTGGGGGCGTAACAAACGCTGGGGGCGTGTGGTACGTTCCGCCCTTCATGCCATGTCTCATATCGTGTGCTGTGGGCGTGGGCGTGTGCGTGGTGCGGGACTACCCCTGTACCCCATAACCCAAAACTATATCTGAACCAGGCATGGGCGGAAAATCCGTTACGCTCGCGGATTTTGCAGATTTTCGGTAAATCCGCAATCCGCGAACTCTCGCGGATTTACCGAAAATCCGCAAATCCGCGCGCTGCGGATTTTTTGCTTGTGTTCGCACTGCTCGCGGCCCGCGGCGCGGGCAGCAACAATCTCGCACTCGCGAAATTACAAAAATTACAATTGGGGAGGGGTGAAGGAAGTGGCCCAGTCTCCATCTTCCTGTTCCTGTCCAGCAAGCTCCTCCCATTGGGGTGAGTGAAGGAAGTGCCCCAGTCTCCAACTTCCTGTTCCTGTCCAGCAAGCTCCTCCCATTGCTTAGTCCATTTCCTGGCCACTTTGAATTCGATCTTGACTGGGAAGGATTACTTTTTGTGGATGCTGCTGGATATTTGGATTTGAGGCCTTTTGGATTACTTTTGGATTCGAAATTTGATTTCACAAGTAAGTTGATAAGTTGATGTTGTTTGTTTGTGGTGATTTTTGTGTGTGTTTTTCGACTTTTTGGGGTGGTGTTGGGGGCTGGCTATGTTGGTGGGGGGCCATTTTGAGGCATGGTCCTGCAGGTCCTGGCCATGTGGATGGGTCAAGCGGCCATTTGGAAGTCAGGCAGTGTGCTTTGTGCCATAGGCCCACCCAGTCTGCTCTGATTTCATTCATTATGCCCAGGGGGCCTACAACTCCCGCGGATTTACCGAAAATCTGCAAGTTCGCAAGCTGCGGATTTTTTTGCTTGTGTTCGCACTGCTCGCGTCCCGCGCAGCAACAATCTCGTACTCGCGAAATTGCAAAAATTACAATTCCGCACATGAATTGAAAACCCCCAGCAGGCACCATAATTAATTGCAAGGAGTCCATTTTGTGGGGGGGGGGGGTGGGGGGTTGGGGGGGGTGAAGGAAGTGCCCCAGTCACCAAGTTCTCCCTGTTCCTGTCCAGCAAGCTCCTCCCATTGCTTTGTCCATTTTGAATTTGATCTTGACTGGGAAGGATTACTTATTGTGGATGCTGCTGGATATTTGGATTTGAGGCCTTTTGACTTTCTTTGGATTACTTTTGGATTAGAAATTTGATTTCACAAGTAAGTTGATAAATTGATGTTTGTTTGGGGCATTAGCTACAATTTTGGAACTTTTTTCAAAACATTAAGTAAAATATTATATAGTGGCTACTGGCTGTTTTGTTGATTTTTAACATGATTCTGCCCAGGGCATGGATGGCATTGGATTGTGGTGATTTTTGTGTGTTTTACGACTTTTTGGGGTGGTGTTGGGGGCTTGCTATGTGGGTGGGGGCCATTTTATTGCCTGGTCCCGTGTGGGTGGGTGTCTAGGGGCCATTTTGAAGCCATGTTGTGTGCTTTGTGCCATAGGCCTGCACCCAGTGTGCTCTGATTTCATTCATTATGCCCAGGGAGCCCAGAATCGGTCTGTTCGCGGATTTTGCGGGTCTTTCGCCACTTTTTTGTCGTGAAGCAACAATCTTGCACTCGCGAAATTGCAAAAATTGCAATTCTGCACCAGAAAACCACCAGCAGGCAGCATAAACCTTCTGAAACTTGATGGATGGCATTGGATTGTGGTGATTTGTGCTGTGTTTTTTGACTTTTTGGAGTAGGGGTTGGGGGCTGGCTATGTTGGTGGGGGCCATTTTGAGGCATGGTCCTGGCCATGTGGATGGGGGTCAAGCGGCCATTTTGAAGGCAGGCAGTGAGCTTTGTGCCATAGGCCTGCACCCATTTTGCCTTGCTTTCACCCATTGTGCCCAGGGGGAGTCAGTGGTACATGAAACTACAACCCTCTCTGTGGGCTCTCTTGGATCAATGTTAAATTCCTGTTTCCCAAAAATTTAGCAATTCTTATTTTTGATATTTCCATATTGTGGTGTGCACGTGTGTATTCATAAATGCCTACTTGCAAACTATTAATTGAAGCGCTACATATGCAACATATATTTAACTGATGTTCCTCTGTCTTCGTTTGCTTTTAGGTGCACAAAGTCAAGAACTCCGCATCATCGTTGAGCATCAGTGCCAGGAAGAAGTCCTGCTGCGGCCTGCTGTTCCGACATCTGAAGAAGATGGCTCCAAAAAGAGGTGCCCGTAGCTCCTCTTGCAAGAAAGATGTCTCTACTAAGGAGAAGAAGAAGCAAGTGGCACCACTTACCAAGGAAACTGGTGCCTTGACCACTAGATTTTTGTGGAAAAAACAAAAGTCCACCATGAGTGCTGCACAGGTAGCCTGTTTAGTGGTTCAATCACCAACGACCAGTGATGTTGGCTCATCGCAAGAAAGTAGCAGCACACAATCAACACAGGTTGTAACTCATCTCACAAGTACTATTCAACAACCAAAGCCGCAACAACAACTGCATGGGCTACTAGTACAAGCACAAGTACATGCGCAAGGAGCTGTCCAAGGAGCTGTCCGAGAAGGAGCTGTCCGAGAAGGAGCTGTCCGAGAAGGAGCTGACCGAGAAGGAGCTGGCCGAGAAGGAGCTTGCCGAGAAGGAGCTGGCCGAGAAGGAGCTGTCCGAGAAGGAGCTGGCCGAGAAGGAGCTGGCCGAGAAGGAGAAGGCCGAGAAGGAGAAGGCCGAGAAGGAGAAGGCCGAGAAGGAGAAGGCCGAGAAGGAGAAGGCCGAGAAGGAGAAGGCCGAGAAGGAGAGGGCCGAGAAGAAGAGGTCCATGGAGAGTTGCAAGTAGAGGTCAGTGAAGAGGCCCATGTAGCGGCGCATGGAGCGGTGCAAGTGCCCACAATGGTTGTTCTTCCAGAAGTAGGGGCACAGGAGGAAATTGACTTTGGAGCCGGGGTATCATGTCAGGAAGACGAAGCCACTCCTCCTCCTGATTCATTTTCTCCCAGCTCCCCAGCAAGGAAAAGATCACGGAGGGTGTGTAGAAGTTCCTCTTCAAGCCCCGCTCCATCAGATGATCTGGATCAAGATTGGCAACCATCTCCGACGTCTGAGAGGGAGGCACACCATGAGCTGAGAAAGGTATCAAATGTTAAAAGGAAGGGCCCCGAAAAGCTCATACTTATGGATCCGAACGTCGGACTTGATGAAGTGGTGCATTCTGATGTTGATGAACAGGATGACAGCAATGACCTAGTCATCACACACGTCATTCCAGCCACACCGGCCATGCAGCAGACAGACATTTATACCCTATCCCGACGTCATGCTGAGAGTGACCCTGGCGACGTAGCACTGGTAGCACCACCAACGCAGTCAAGTAGTACAACAAGTTCAACAAAACCTACAGCTCCCATATTTTCTCCCCAGAGGGGACCTCCATCCAGCTCGACTCCCTCAAGTAGGGTTGCTGCAATAATTGCACAACCCAGTAGATGTCTGCAAGGCTCATCCACCACTGCTTCATCTGGCATTGGCAGTATCACCTCGTGCGGCAAAACCAGAAGTTTCCAGTCCCCAGTTTGGAACTTTTTTAGTGTCCATGCAAAGCATGATTACATAGCCATTTGTTCCATTTGTAAGACTAGAGTTAGCCGTGGTAAGACTGGTACCAACTATGGTACCGGAGGCCAGATAGGTCATCTTAAAAGAAGGCACACTGTCGAATGGTTTGCGCACCTAGCAAACATCAAGGGAAAGCAATCCCAAAGGGCAAGTGGCCAAAATATACCCGTACTAGGTGTTTCATCTGAAGATGATGGGGAGGTAGAAGAAGCGTCAGACATTTGTCCGGTTGCACCCAGTACCCCTGGCAGCACCACACCCTCCGCAACACATAGGAGGCACACTGAGAGTCTGGGAGACACACCAATGCGGAAAATGTCAACACTGAGCACAACTGGGTCGAAGAAGTCATCAGCATCATCCAGTAAATTTGTCCAGCGCACCATTACAGCCATGTTCTCCTCAGATGCGCCATTTCAACGCAACCACCCAATTGTGCGCCTGTATAACACTAAGCTGGCTAAAATGCTAGCGTTGGACCTTCTCCCTTTTTCGTTTGTCGAAGGTGTGGGTTTTCTTGAACTCGTGGCAACACTGGCCCCTAAATGGAAGGTTCCTAGCCGGTTCTATTTTGCCAGGGTTGCTGTTCCAGCACTACATAAAGAGGTGCTTGAGTTGATTGGGGAAGCTTTGCAGAAGAGTGCTGTTCACACTATACACCTGACAACAGACATGTGGACCAGTTGCCAAGCCCTTGATTACATGTGCATCACTGCACACTGGGTCTCTTTTTCAGGGGTTGCAAAACAGATAAATGCAGGTGGTGAATTGGTCGAGATTTTTAAGGGTGCTCGTAAACATGCAACATTAGCCATGTTTGGCTTGGAGAAAAGTCATACTGCAGACAACATTTTGGATGACTTTAACAAAAAGGTCTCGCAATGGCTGCCCCCAAGAAAATGCAAGGTTGGTTATGTTGCCACTGATAATGGCAGCAATGTAGTTAAGGCCATGGAGGACGGTGACTATTTCAGAGTGGCGTGTTTGGCGCACTGTATAAACCTGGTCGTGCAAAAGTTCTTGAAAAAAGAACTTGCAGTCGACAAAATACTGACCATCTGCAGAAGAATATGCACAGATTTCAACCATTCTTTTAAGGCCCGGAAGGAGCTGAGGCGCAAGCAAAATGAACGTAGAATGCCAGTGAAAGCACTTATCCAGGAGGTGGCAACACGTTGGAACTCAACCTTCTACATGCTTGAGCGTCTGCATGAGCTGTTTCCAGTAGTCAATGAGTATGTCTACAACCTGGGTGGTGCTACGACAGAAATGATGATAGCGGTGGAGCAATGGCAGCTAGTTAAAAGCCTGACAGACATGCTTCGTCCTTTTGAGGTCTTCACGCGTGAAGTCAGAAGGGAGGACTGTAATTTGGGAAAATCTATCCCATTGTTGCTGAAGCTCCAGCACCAAGTCAAGGCGGTGTCTTCAAAATTAAAGGATGCTGGAACGAATGAAGCATATGAGTTGGCGCAGAGATTATTACAACGCCTAGTTAGCAATGAACGGCTTCTAAATATCAAGAAACAACCGCACTACATTTGTGCTACTATTCTGGATCCACTTTACAAAAAGCCATTGTTTGGGAAAGTATTAATTCCTTTTGAAACATCAGATGTTACAGAGTACAAAGGTTGGC
The DNA here is from genome assembly GCF_964263255.1 of Lissotriton vulgaris. Lineage (NCBI taxonomy): Eukaryota > Metazoa > Chordata > Amphibia > Caudata > Salamandridae > Lissotriton > Lissotriton vulgaris. Next base: position 32,828 of record NW_028252262.1, on the reverse strand, counting down.
TAGCTTAGTCAGCCATTCGTTTTGAAAGAGAGCGGAAGGAAACTGTAGGAGAAGACAGTACTACTAGTGAATCAGCAGGCCATCAGGCGTCCCAAAAAAGCACTCCTGCATCTGTGCCTGTGGCAGAAGTGAGTGACTTTTCCTCTGAGCCGTTAACCACACCAGCAACCGTATCATCTGCACCAGGCCCAGGCGATATGTCTGAAGAGGATTGGCTAAGTCAGCTAGGGTTTCCTTGTCCCAGAAAGGACACAGAAGTGCAAAGTACAGGAATCCGGGAGAACATTGTTTCAATGGTGCAGGCCTATCTGGATGACTCAACAGCGGTCAATATTACTGAGGACCCATTGGCGTATTGGCATGGGAAAAGAAACATATGGCGAGAGCTCACCAACCTGGCTATCAATTACTTGTCTTGCCCACTCGCAAGCGTGTCTTCAGAACGTGTTTTTAGTTCTGCTGGTGGCATTGTGACTTCCAAAAGGTCCCGCCTCTTGCCCGCAAATGTGGAGCGGCTCACCATGATAAAGATGAACTAGCACTTCATACCACCAGATTACAAAGTATGAGAATGCACGCAGGAAGAAGAGGACACCTACCTACCTGAGGGAAGTTTTCCTCAGTTACCAGAAGTACTACCGACTCAATTTGCAGAGTTTGAGGACGAGTTCTGCTTCCCTGACAGCGAGTTCTGAAAATGAGTCAATGAATCACTAACTTTATTTTTCGTCCTTATTCACTTTTATTCCTGTGTGTCTGTCTTTCTTTGTTTAGCAAGTGCTTGATCACATTCACAACAAAACTGTAATCACCCAATCACAACAAAAAGCCCATCAGCAGAACTGTCTTGATTTTGATGCCGCAGCATTCCTCAGGTTCACAAGTTGACAAGAACTCAGTCCTGGTCGTCTATCCTCCTCCTCCAGTCCAGACTCACCCTATCCATTTCCCGTAATGCTGATGCCTGGATTCCGCACAATGAAGAAACTTACGTTGACGAGTCACCTAAAGAGGGACTGGAAGTAGTGAGTCCTCATTTAAATACGTTTTGCTAAGTGTGGCTTTTTTCCCGGATTTGCTTTTTGGCTGTTTGGGGGTGTCAAACTTGTTCGTGCCTGGGTTTACGGGTCTTGGCTGGGCCATTGCTGGCAAGGTCTATTAAGGGATGAAATTGGTTAGGAGGAAATGGGAGGTGAAAACGTTTAGGCGTTATTGCTCGCTTGCCTGTTATAGGGTTGCTGTCTGTGGGGCTTCTAGGTTTTTGGGTGTGGGTTTTGGGGTCTGTGAGCACCGCTGCCACATTTATAATGTTGATTGCTTTTGTTTTGCAGAAAATCCACGCCGGGAAACTCCAGTTGGGGCCCTGCTGCAGAACGCTTTAGGACACTGTGAATTCCAGGTGGAGCCAGCCCTCAAACACAAATTACAGGTAAGATAAGCGTTTGGATGGGAGGTAGTATAATGGAGTATTAGGAGAGGCGAGAGAGTGACAGTGGTACTAGTAAAGTCCTAGGACTCTTGAATTAACTTACTCTGTGACAGGCATTTACTTTGGAAAACATTTGGCCAATTACACGTGAACGTTTAGGCGTTATTGCTCGCTTGCCTGTCATAGGGTTGCTGTCTGTGGGGCTTCTAGGTTTTTGGGTGTGGGTTTTGGGGTCTGTGAGCACCGCTGCCACATTTCTAATGTTGATTGCTTTTGTTTTGCAGAAAATCCACGCCGGGAAACTCCAGTTGGGGGCCTGCTGCAGAACGCTTTAGGACACTGTGAATTCCAGGTGGAGCCAGCCCTCAAACACAAATTACAGGTAAGATAAGCGTTTGGATGGGAGGTAGTATAATGGAGTATTAGGAGAGGCGAGAGAGTGACAGTGGTACTAGTAAAGTCCTAGGACTCTTGAATTAACTTACTCTGTGACAGGCATTTACTTTGGAAAACATTTGGCCAATTACACGTGAACGTTTAGGCGTTATTGCTCGCTTGCCTGTCATAGGGTTGCTGTCTGTGGGGCTTCTAGGTTTTTGGGTGTGGGTTTTGGGGTCTGTGAGCACCGCTGCCACATTTCTAATGTTGATTGCTTTTGTTTTGCAGAAAATCCACGCCGGGAAACTCCAGTCGGGGCCCTGCTGCAGAACGCTTTAGGACACTGTGAATTCCAGGTGGAGCCAGCCCTCAAACACAAATTACAGGTAAGATAAGCGTTTGGAAGGGAGGTAGTATAATGGAGTAGTAGGAGAGGCGAGAGAGTGACAGTGGTACTAGTAAAGTCCTAGGACTCTTGTATTTGGTCTAGGAATGAAGAAATGTGAAAACAACAGAAAAAGTAATTGACTGTCTAATCTAAAGTAAAAATGTCCCTCCTTCCAGGGAAGGCTGTTGTCTTGCTGCACTTTTTTTGTCACAATTGATGAATGCTTGCTTAATTTTAACACACACCATTTTTCTCTGAACAGACAGAAGCTGTACTTCTAAGGACAAGAGCAACATCAACTTCAAACCAGGTGAAAGCTCGGCTCGACCACAAGAAATGTGTTCCATTACTCATCAACTCAGCACCAAGCACTTTTCATTTCCAGCTAACTTAATTTTAATATATGTGTTTACTTTTAATAAAGCTTTTAAACTTGAATAGACTCTGTGGTTTTTGGTCCTCCAGACTAGAGTGACTGAGCGAAAGGTTTTGCAATTTTTGCAAGGAGGAGTCCGTGCCTCTGACACTACCAGGTTTATACAGTGCGCCAAACACGCCACTATAATGGAGTATTAGGAGAGACGAGAGATTGACGGTAGTACTACTAAAGTCCTAGGACTATTCAGGAAAACAAACTTACTGTTAAACCCCCACCCACCAGACTCAAAAGCAGTAAAAAACAGGTATGCTCAGATAAAGTTTGAAAAAGTATATTTATATCCCTAACAAAATAATCTCCCGCAAGACCCTCCCTAACCCCAACAGTTGTCCTTTAAAAGTCCCAAACCCAACTCCCGATTCCCACCCCCCACAAGTCTCTAAAAAAGGGGCAAGGGACACTATGGGTGGATGCTGTTGACTTTTTGGGCCAGGGCATCAAACTCCTCGCGGAGCAAGGCGTGCTCTAAGCGGAGACCCTCCAACATGTTGGTAAAGTGGTGGAGCTCCTGCTGAAGGCGGGACACCCTCAGGGTACTGCGGCGCAGGCGTGCCTTGTAGTTGCAATGGCTGTGAGAGGCAACTGTTGTCCTTGCTGCTCGGCGTTTGGCTTTGGCAGCCCGGCTCGGTCTGGCTGAGGCACTGTGCTGGGTGGCAGCCCGTGGGGGCACGGAGGCCGATGCAGCCGACGTTGTTGTCATGGTCGACTGCGCACTTTCGTCGTCCTCCAGGGCCACCAGCCGCCGATATTCAGCAACAGTGGCATCGATCCTCCGTTGCCGGGCCGCTCTAGCCAGCTCCTTCCTCCTTGTTGGTTTGGAAGGAGCATCTATATGAAGAAAGAAAGACATAGTCTGTAACCAATGCTCTTTAAGATTAACTCAATCATTCAGCAGAAATTTGTGTTACAGTACAACTAGCAACTTGCAAGCGCATTACATAACTATTGAGGCCAGTATCTATCTAACCTCCCACTTCTTCATCCTTGCTCTAACATTAGTGGGAGTTTAAGGAACAAATTCTACGAGCACTATGGACTTCCATTGGAGTCGACTATGAAAGTACACCAGTCTTATTCTTATTCTTGTCTCTTGTTTAGGAAAATTGGTACGTTATCTTCTGCAAGCCGGCATAATGCCAGCGCAGTGAACTTGCACCCGAGAAAAAGAGACGCACGCCATGATGAGTGACCTAGACTTGCGTTACTGTACCGGTCCAGTACATGCAGGTGGTGAAGCTCTTACTTATCTATTACGGGTGGCACTGAGAATACTCTGTTACAAGGGCTACTGCTTAATTAATTTAACTTTCACCCTACAGTGCAAATGAGTACTAGAAATGGAAAATGAAGAAGATAAATAATCTGATTATCTATCACTTCACATGGGATGTTTTTGCTTACATATGGGATGACTTTAGGTGCTTTGCTTTTTATTGAGTGACCAGTGATACATCCACACATGAATGACTGAGTACTACTAAACTTATTAAGAGAGGTACGGAGTGGCCACCGTAATAACCGGATCTATGCTGTGCTTGCAATACAAACTACTGCTACTATTGATGGTAGTATTTGGACAAAATTACAACTTCTTTTCCTTGCCTTTCCTACACTTTAACGGACGTGCGGGTGCAGTGATACATGCTCTTCAAAGTTACACTTAGTTCATCCACTGACCGTCTACTCTCTCTAGATCATGGGTACTCACAAACTTTCTCTCGGGGGCTAAATTTACAGTGTAGTTTGTGGCCGAGGGCCGCACTGGTGGGGGCGGAGTCAGAGGGGGCGGGGCTAAAGCAAAACAAAAACTTGTGACCATGAGGTTGCACACAGGTCTCTGCAGCAGATGCCTTCATCCACTGAGCCACCAGACCCAGCATTTACATACATCTCTCTCCCTCCTGCTCTCCCTCCTGCCCTCCCTCTCCATCTCTCTCTCCCTCCTGCCCTCCCTCTCCCTCCCCCTCTGTCATCTCACTGTGTGTGTGTCTGTCTGTGTCAGCCTTCAGCCCGGTCTGAGACAGCTTCCTCAACGCGCACACACAGACAGCCACACCAAAGTACTTAACAGGTCTTTAAAAGACCATTAACATATTATTGAGGCTTTGTTTGTTGTAGCGCCCCTGCATCTCCACCCTGACAATCACTGCTCGCCCGGCCCCACAGAGCAGAGGCTTTGTTCTATTTCACCTCTTTGTGGCCCTGCATCTCCACTCTGCTCTGTGGGGGTCGGGGGAGCAGTGATTGTCAGAGTGGAGATGCAGGGGCGCTAACAGGTGAAATACAACAAAGCCCCTGCTCTGTGGGGGCCGGGGGAGCAGTGATTGTCTGCAAGGTCTGCGCACCGCCAAGGAAGGCTTGCCGGGCCGCCAAAGGCCCGCGGGCCGTACTATGAGTACCCCTGCTCTAGATACACATATGCTATCTAAGAGTCAGATAGTAGCATGATCCAGGTATATGGACACATACAGTTTCTGTGTCACCCACCCAGGCTGTTGTCCTTCCACCCATCATTGCTTCATCATTCACCCAGCCATGCATCTCATATTCTTTTCTTCCCAGCCACGTCTTCAATCTCAATAAGTAAGGAATATATAAGAGCTTACCTCTGCCTGCCACCACCACCGTCTCAACTCTCACAGCCGGCACTACAGCCGCCGCCTCCTCCCCTGAAGAATTGCCCTCCGCCTCCGTGTCGAGCACCACCACCTCCACGCTGGCCCCGCCACCAGATGTCCACCTACAAAGTACATTTAAGAATGTTAGAATAAACCACTCACTAGTATTTGTTCTAGGAATGAAGACATGTGAAAACAATGTAATTTGTGACTGTCTACTCTAAAGTAAAAAAAAATGTCCCTTTTTCCAGGGAAGGGTGTTGTCTTGCTGCACTTTTTGGCACAACTGATGAAGGCTGGCTTTTTAACACGCACCATTTTTCTCCACACAGACAGAAGATGGACTTCTAACAACAAGATCAAGTTGAAACCAGGTGAGAGCTCGGCTCGACCACAAGAAATGTCTTCAATTAATCGTCAGCACTAACCACTTTTCCATTATCAGTTAAACGTTTAGTTTTATTATGACTTCATTTTAATAAATGTGTTTACTTTTAATAAAGCTTTTAAGCTTAAATAGACTCTGTGTTTTTTGGTCCAGACTAGAGTGACTGAGCGAAAGGTTTTGCAATTTTTGCAAGCATTAGTCCGTGCCTCTGACACTTCTTGACTCTGACTCCGTACTCTTGAGCTACGTTGGATAATCATCATTGGGGATCAATCATCGATGAATTCGGGAGGTAAATGACTGTGCCACACTATGTAGTCAGTCAGTAAGGACATTGGGGGTTCAAAGTCTGTTATCACAGAGGTATGTGGAAACTCTAACAGCACCTATTATAATTGATAAGCAATGCACTATTTATTGTCCATAGTTCTGTTTCTGCAGAAGAATTGTCCCCGCAACAGTAGTGGTATGGATTGTCCTCCTATCCAAACCAAAAGGTAGTATCTTATTCTTTCTTGGTGGTTATTCACATTTTATAGTTGGGAATTTTCAAAGCAGATAGAACACTTCAAAAGACATTATGGACAATCCCAGAGGACTGCACTAAGTTGATAGAGCTATTGCTGACTAGAATGGGAGTTTTGCCAACCGTGCAATCTTAGTTAGCTAAACAGACAGACTAATAAGAATAATCTAGTAATACCACAGGGAGCCATAGTAGAGGCAGGATAAGAATTTAGATACAGTCTACAAGAAGATCAAAGACGATTTTTAAAAAATCAAATGAGGAACGCTAGGAAAAATAGGTACTAGTCTAAAATGAAAACTTACTGGGGCCAGCAAAGGAGCCCTCGCCTGCCCGATCCTGGCCCTGTTCAACAGCATCCGCCGCCGCCTGCTGCTCCTGTGTCCCCTCGCCCCTGGGGGGAGCTGACGTACAACATGAAAGAAAGAACAGAAAACATGGATGATTGTTGCTTGTCAATGTCAACCAAATCAAACATTTCAAAACAACAATAACAAAATATTTCCCCGAAATTATATTGATTAGGGTTAGTTTTCATTGATTTGCGGACCTGCGACTTCAAAAGTCACGTAACTCACTAAACAAAGTACTGAAAAGTTCACCTAGGACTGGCAGGCAGCAGTCCGCAGGCAAGACGCAAAGTGACAGACAAATTCCATTGTGATTTCAGTCAGATCAGTGACAACACTAACAGTTGCCTGCTACATAACCAGTCATTTAAATAGTCAAACTATCAATCCACCGCCACTATTTTTCTTATTGTCAGGGGTACAAAGGAAGGGGCAGATTTAAGCCCCTTGCGGCTCTTTTGCTCCGTTCTTGCGTGACTTTTGTGACGCAGCAGCTGAACAAAAGAGGCGCCATGGTGCGGCGTATAATATTATAACAACGTGACGCATTTGGGAGATGCATCCCGTTATAAAGCCCTGCGCCATCAGGGGGCGTTCTGGCGCAAGGGAGGGCATTCCTGCACTGGAACACATCCTAAAAGTGGCTGAGGGAAATCTACAAAATTTCAATCAGTCACCTTTAGGACAATAATGCGTCACACAAACCCTGCACCTGCTTGAAGCAGACGTACGGCTTGACCCAGCATTGGGGAGATAGGGTACCCCAGAGCACTGCTGGAGCTGCGCCATCGTTGCGACGCAACTCCAGCAGTAAAGCTTCGGTGACGTTTTGGGCCCATGGTGCGCCGCATTGCAAATACGGCGCACCATGTTTGGTGGTGGTAGCGGGCCGCACAATTACTGGCGCATCCCTGCTACTTTGCAGGGATGCGACGGTAATTGCAATTCTGCCCCTCAGGGGCATACTTACTTACGCGTTCTGGCGCATCTCCAGAGATGCGCCAGATCAAATGCGTCACGCAAAACTACCCTTGCGACACGGCAGATGCGCCTCATTTACAATGCGGCGCGCCCTGGCACAAGGGTAGGCACTTGCGTGACGCATCTCGTCACGTAAGAGCGGCGCATCGCTGGAGTCACGTCGTAAACGCAATGCAACTCCAGTAATGCTCAGGGCCACCCAATACTTAACATGCTGTGTCAGTCCTTACGCCTGCTTCAAGCAGGCATAAGGAATTGAATTGACGTAGCAGCGTCGCAGAAGTGCCTGAGTTAAATCTTGTAGATTTCACGCAGGTAAATTTGCGAGGCGCACAGCCGCCGGACCGCCCACCCTGCGTACTAGGAAAGCACCCATTGTGGCGCAGCCCCATGGCTTTATAACGTGACGCATCTCCCTAGATGCGTCACTCTGTAAATGACTCGCAGGGATGCGCCACGTTTACGCCGCTGTTGCGTCACGCAAGGCAACGTAAACGTGGCGCAAGGGGCTTGTAAATGTAATCTGCCCCCTAGTGTCTAGCATTACGCAGTTCTGTAAAGTACACTCATACATAATAGTTACTCAGGCCAATGAGACCACAAAATAGAAAACAAATAAGCATAGTAGCAACGCCACTGAGAAGGAGAGCAGTGCACCTGAAATGCACAGAAGATTTTGAAATATAATTTAACTACAATGTAATCGTCAGCAGCATTATTGGCTTGCTCCATGTAAAAAACAAATATTCGCAATACAACAACACAGAGCAGGAGAAAACATAGTAGTGAGTGATGAAATAGCTACTACTACTCACCAAGCCCGGGGATCTTCAAGCCGAGCTGGTCCAGCAGGTCGCGCTCCCGGTCCAGGAGGACCGTCCAGCGGTGGGTGGCCTGGCTGTAGATGCGCTGGACCCCGGAGAGTTGGGACATGGCCCAGCACACCTTCTGCCACCGCTTCCGGCGCTCCCGGATGTTGTAGCCGGCCGCGATCCTGCCGCCTCCCGCGATGGTCCTGGGCAGGCGGCGCTGGACGAAGAAGACCAGCGCTCCCACTTCCTCCGGGCTGAAGATCTCCCGTCGCGTCACCTGCTTCCCCCTCAATCGCCCGCATGCTGACCTGGCAAGGGGTCCAGGACTCCTGCTCCCCGCCGCCGCTGCGGCCCTCAAGTGCCTGGGCAGCTTCACGGCGCCTGGCTTCACCATGGTCTGGGCAGGTAAGGTAGGAAGTAGAAAATTAAGAAGGAATAGGATAGGGAAGAAGAAAAGAAAAGAGTTTAAAAAAGTAGTTTAAAAGTAAACAAAAATAGCAGAAAAGACAAAAATATACAGCTAGGAAAAGAGAGGGATAGATAAGAAGCAAAATCGTTCGAAAAAAAACTGAAAACAAGCAAAGGATGGCAAAGATAGCAAGAGGATAAACACCATGCCCAGACACAGGAAATGAATGAAAAACAAGATGGCCGCCCGTTCACGAGCGCGAAAGTAAGTTCGCACGCGATTTTCCTCGCGATCTCGCACGAACTTGTACTCGCAATGCGCTTATTTCGTGAGATTATATATAGCGGGCGGAAACGGAAATACGTCACGCAAACAAAATGGCCAAGCCCGCACTCGACCTTGGGGTAAATTTGCGTGTTGCGCTGCAAGCGGCTCGCGAATACTGCAAAAAACATCGCGAAATAACACGCCGCAAAAAAATATAAAGCTCATTTGCACGAATTGGCGGCTTCCGCGGTCGGTTTTGCACGACGCCGCGCCTCGCGAATAGCGCGAAATTACCGAAAAACAATTTTTGCAAAAGCAATGAGCAGGTGCAAAAGGTCAACCTCATGATTTGTAACGATTCCCTGTAGTGCTTCCTGAGGGGGCCCTCCAGAATTCGGTTGCCTACTTGCAACTATTGTGTGACCCTGCTCTGACAGTCACAGAATAGTTACAAGTATGCCATTGCCAACAAAGATCCTGTTAAAAAAAATTTACATTGCAACACAAAGTAAAGGGAGCAGACAAGCAGGTGCCAGCCTTCATTAATGTCAGTTGGGGCAGGGCAGGTGTTGTTGTAATTTAATTTTGCAAAACTTAAAGCACTTAGCAGGTGTGCTTTGCTTTGCCACAATAATGTACACTCACTGGTCAACCAGAGGGTGCTGTGATGACACCGAGGGTGGCATGGGTGTGCCAGCCAGAGGGTGGCACGGGTGAACCAGAGTGCCAGTGTTGACAGAGGATGGCAGTGCTTTGCTTTCCCCCAATAATGTACACTGGTGAACCAGAGGGTGCTGTGATGACACAGAGGGTGACATGGGTGAGCCAGAGGGTGGCATGGGTGAACAAAGAGAGTGCCAGTGGTGACAGAGGGTGGCAGTGATGAAGAAAGGCTTGCAAACAGGCTGGGCATGTAGAAACAACAAGTTCGCAAAACTGGCGACCCGACAAGTAAGTTCGCAATTTGCGAAATTGTACAAAACCCTCGCGAACTTGCAGAAACCCGTGCGAACACAAAAAAAAAAAAATCCGCAAAATCCGCGAGAATTCACGGATTTTGTGGATTTTCGCAATCCGCAAATTCGCAAATTCGCGGATTGCGAATCCGCAATATCCGCCCATGCCTAATCTGAACCCTTAAAATACCCAAACACCTCAAAACATATACCTCAGTACCCCAAAACATATACCCCTATACCCATACTTACCTTATACAAACATTAAAAAAAAACATGCTTTTACCATTCATGCATTTACAATGAATTTCGTTGTAAATGTATGCGTGGTAAAAGCATATAAAATGTAATGCCATGCGTTATAATGGGATTGCGGAGTCATGATACTTTCGTAATGAAAGTATGCGGAGTGATGGTATGCGGAAAGAAAGTTGCGGAATAATGGGTGTTTACCCTCCCCCGGTAAGTACATCGGTGGCACGGCGGCCCACATCTCCAGCAACATACTCATATTTTTTCACCACCGATTTGAAAAATGCACAGGTCTCTCACACTTTTAGACACACCTCCCGCCAACATTTCTAGAATTGTGAACTTTAGAGCTGGGGAGCTACGTTCCAATCTCTGCATCAACTCAACATCCTGTGATTCCAGGCAAATCGCTTTGTCTCCCTGGCTCAGTGGTTAGAGGCGGCAGACCCGGAAGCTGAGATCTGCCGTGGACCAGGGTTCGATTCCCCTCCTCGGCGGGTCTCGGGCTCAAAATTCGACAATTCTCGCTCCGGTGCCTACTCGACTCACGGGGTCACACTCTGCGACTCTGGGCAATAGCTTGCTTAATCTCCACTATGGCCCCTCGCGGCGGGATGCCTGGCTTTCACCTTGTGGATACCCGGCCGGGATATCTCACAGGGGAATACCAGGACGGGTTCCCTAAGCAAGCGCCTTGGGACCCCTGGGTTAAAGTGCGCTATATAAATCGAAACACATTTACATTTACACATTTACAAATGAATGTGTTCTTCTGTAATGTAAATTGTGCTCATGCCATGTTGTCGAGTTTGTGCTATATAATATTGCAAGGAAAAATAAAGTAGGGAAACTCGAGTTCACACACTACTGAACGCGCACTCTTAAGTGCATCAGCAGTGCACTGTGAATCGGAGCGTTTCACAGGCCTGTCACAGATAAGAAATGCTATCAAAACGAAATTCTTCAAAACAATATACTACTGGCCGGTAGCAATTCATACCCGGACAACGTCGGGACGGGCTGCTAGTATATATATATATATATATATATATATATATATAATGTTCACAGAATCCGATAATAGTAGAGGCTGTCAGAATGGGACGGTCCTCACTCAGGGAAGCGGAAACCCTGCAACATGCAACACCAATTCCTGACAATTCTCAGAAAAAGCAAGGACAGCTTGGAATTAGCAGTATACAGATATTACTTACTGCACCAGCAACGCGTTTCATCTTACGCCTTGGTCACGCTGAAGGCTACGCAGCAACATCATCTTTTCTTACATGAAGAACGTGGCTATTAAAATGGAGAAATTAGAAGAGGAAATTACAGCCACAGAGCAACGCAATTTCTTCAGGGACTATAAGGACTATCAGGCTGGTCACACTTTAACCTTACACAGGAAATATGATGATCTGTTTGAAAAGGGAGGTAATACGCACAGTAACTCTATTGCAGTACCATTGAATAGCGAAATTTCTGAAAGTGATGTTTCAGATGGCAATCTTTCAGATGCATCTACAATGGCAATCAATCAGGTTCAGCAAAAGATATCTAATTTTTTACTCCAGTTCCAAATGATGAACCAGGGAAGGACAGAACAACAGCAAGAGCAGGCTGCAGAGAAAGGGAGAGGGCGAGGTGGCAGATGAAGAACCAGAGGAACAAAAAAGCCAAACAACCGAGGAAAACAAGAAATAAAAAAACCCTGTGGTAAATATGGTAAATCTTTTATCAAGAACACTAACTGCAGAAGAAATCCAACTTCTAGGATTAGGTTTGTCCTTCTGCCCTACTATGAATTTGAATTTTGTACAAACAAGAATTGATTTGTTTTATTTTTCTCGTAAGTTGAAATTGAAGAAGTGGTATTTATTTTATTTATTTATTGCACTTGTATGGCGCGACAGCTACCCTGAGGGTTTCCCGGCGCCTTGGATCTGTGTTACTGAAAAGTAGTGGTATGATACTAAATGTAAAACAGGGGATTCTAGAGCTGAGATAATTCCATTAAGTAACCTTAATGTCGATGATATTGAAATTCTAAATATATTGGCATCTCAGCATGCACAGACAGAATCTACCAATGACATGATGAGTAATTCGCAGGAATTTGATATTGATATAAATAGGAATCCGGGCAGTGGGTTTAGGCCTAAATCTGTGTTTTCACCTCAGATTGGAGGTGATGACATTGAAGCATTTGAAAGAGGTGTGTCGGCTAATTTTAAAAAAATACGGCACAAAAAACTCCAATTTTGAAAAAAAAACTGAATTTAGAAGAGATCAGGGCATCAGAAGACCTCAAAGCAGATATTGAGAATGGGTGATGTAAGAGAGACGTATTAATGTTGAATTGATTGTTGATCTAGTGAGGGAGTTAGAGAAAGAATGCGAGGGAGTGGAAGAAATAAAAGGAGTGTAAGCATGAAAGGGAGTGAGAGAGAGAAAGGAATAATGATGGACGCTACGAGAGAGTTTAGTTAAATGGACATCGAACAAAGGATGTTTTTTAAAGAGAAGTTTAAAGGAGTGAGTGCGGTGAAGGGTTATAGGTAGCAATAGACAGGAAGAGAGGAGATGGAGATAGGGAAATGGAGAGATGAAAGGGTCAGTAAGAGCATGAAAACAAACATGGAGAGTCCTTTAGGTAATAAAACATAAATGCACTTACATTGTAAATGTGTCGCGTATTATCTCTGGATCTGTAGTGTTTGCAGCAAAATACAGCGTCCTTTCGTCGGTCACTCTTGTCTTGCAGCACACGAAAAAGGCTATGTCTTAAAGTGACTCTTTCCCCAGCTTATATAGGGTCTAAGGTCGAAATTAGCTGGAAAGGTGTTTGCTAGTGGACAAAGGATGAAAGGAGAATTCCCTGAGTTTGCCCCAAGGAGATGTGTCCAAAGATAATGTGCCTGGCTCCCAAGTGTGAAAATGTGAATGTGTATGTTGATTAACCATGGGCGAATTTTACGAATTCGCTATCCGCGAATTTGCGGATTTGCGAATTTGCGATCCGCAAAATTCGCGAATTTGTGCGAATTTGCGGATTTTTGTTTTTTTGCGTGTTCGTGGGGTTTTTGCGTGTTCGCGGGGCTTTTTGCGTCTTCGCGAGCCGCTTGCATAGCAAAGTTACCCATGCAGTCGTTTATGGGAGAGGGAGGGAGAGAGAGATAGATAGATAGATAGAACGCGAGAGAAAGAGAGGGAAAGAGAGAGGGAGAGAGAGAACGAGAGAAAGAAAGAGAGGCCGGATCTCTGAAGGGCCAGATTCCTGAGTTGCCCCTACAGAACATACAGCTTTTTATTTTTAGCAAAATGCATATAAAAATTGTGCTGTAAAGGTCTCTTTTAGTTTAACCCCTCCTGACAACTCAAAATGGGTGTATTTGCCATCCTCTCCCTTCTTCCTGTTTTTTATATCTGTAAGTGCTTCCTGATGAGGTTTAATTCCTTGGACAGGTGCCTCGTTGCCTACTTGTAACTATTCTCTGACCCTGCTTCAAGGGTCAGAGCAGGGTCAGAGAATAGTTGCAAGTAGGCAACAAGGCGCCAGGAAGCAATTAGCAGCAGGTGTCCAAGTTGAAGTTAATTTGTTTGTAACCCTTTTGTAAAAGGTTACAAAGAAATTAGGTTCAACTTTTGCACCTGCTGCTGTAACCCTTGCTTGGCTGAAAATTCGTCCCCGCTGATTCACGGATTTTACCGCGATTTCGCGAGATTCGCGGATCGCGAAATCACGGAAAATCCGCAAATTCGCCCGCGAAACGGATTTTACGCCCACCCTTAATGTTGATGTAGTTTCGTTCCTGGCGCCACTAGCGACTTCCCTGTCTTCTTAACGCAACACTTGTTAATGTACCTGTGTACCCCCACCCAGAAAAGATCTATCAACTAGAAATCCCAAACCTATTATTTTTATTTTTTACCCCTTGACAAAAATCCAAACGAAAAATATTTATTTTGTGAACAAAATGTTTCAAAAGTTATACATAAGGGAATGGACAAAGTCTGTGGCCTGAGTAATGGGGTTTGATATCACAAAAATATCGAGCGAAGAGCGTGCATGCGAGTGGGGGGGGGTGGAATAAAGAACGTGCGGCTAACTGAGAGGCTGTAGTCGGCGTGTTTGCGCGCAGTAAAGATAAAGAAATAAAAGTAGCCCAAAAACATCAAACATGTCTCATATATTTAGATGCAATGATGGATACAGCAAAATCCAAGTCGTGCGTCACACTTTGTACTTATGATGTGACTTGTATGACATAAAAAAATGTAGTCCGCAAGTAAAGGATCAAGTATGTGGCTTGAGTAATAGTGTTTAATATGAAAGAAAATGGAGAGCGAAGAGCGTGCATGAGAGTGATGGGGGGGTGGATTAAACGAACGTGCTGCTGACTGAGAGAGATGTTGTGGTGCAGAGGCCATAGTGATAAAGTCGTATGTCACTTTCAAATTTTTTATTAGCACGTAAGTTATGGAGCAAATCTTTGCCCTGAGTAATGTTGTTTCTGAAAAATGACTCTTCTGTGTTGTCCTCCATTCTTCCCAAATTGCGAGTGTAGCTTCCACTGCGAATGTGAGTGAAGGATGCACTGATGCTGATGGCACCCTCTCTGTCCAGTGAATGTGAGGGAAGGTTTCACTGAGTATGTGAGATGCTTGTTCTGTGTATGTGAGAGAAGGTTGCACTAATGTTGATTGAGCATGCCATTATGTGTGTGTAGCAATGGCAATTGATGCTGTGTTGGTCTGTGTGCGTGGAAGAAATATGCGCTATCGTCTGATAGGATGTGCACGTGGTGTAAGCATGTCTTTATTGGCCTGGTTGTGTGTGTGCTAGTAGGTAATGTGGTGTTGCTGAGTGTTGATGTTGTGGTGCAGAGTGATGGAGGGGTTGCACTGAGTGCTGCAGGGTTGCATTTTGTGTTGCTGTAGTTGAGTTGAGTGATGCAGGTGTTGCGCTGAGTTATGCTGGAGTTCAGCTGAGTGATGATTGATGTTTTGTTGGTGCTGAGTGATGCTGTGCTGGTGCTGACTGATGCTATGGTGGTGCTGAGTCAATCAATCAATCAGGAGTTTGTTAAAGCGCAACTACTCACCCGTAAGGGTCTCAAGGCGCTGGGGTGGGGGGGGCGGTGCAGGTTCCATTCCATCAAGGAGGGGGTCTGTCGAAGAGCCAGGTTTTGAGGTTTCTTGCGAAGATGGGGAGCGATGTTGTCTGTCTGAGGTGGAGCGGAAGGGCGTTCCATGCTGTGGCAGTAAGGAAGGAGAAGGAGCGACCTCCCGATCTGGTCTTTCTGGTGCGGGGGACCTCGGCGTAGGAGAGCTGGGCTGATCGTAGGGTCCTTTGGGGTGCGTGGAATTTGAGCCGGCTGTTCAGGTATGCTGGTCCGGTGCCGTGGAGGGCCTTGTGTGCGTGGGTGAGCATCTAAAAGGTGATTCTCGCCTCGACGGGGAGCCAGTGGAGTGTGCACAGGTGCTGGGAGATGTGGCAGTGTTTTGGCAGGTTGAGGACCAGTCTTGCAGCGGCGTTCTGGATGTTCTGTAGCTTGCGGATGAGGTTTTTGTTTACTCTGGCGTAGAGTGCGTTGCCATAGTCGAGTCTGCTGGTGACCAGGGCGTGAGTGACTGTCTTTCGGTGTTCGAGGGGGATCCATTTGAAGGTCTTATGAAGGAGGCGGAGGGTGTGGAAGCAGGAATCTGGCGGTCCATTTTGAGCTCGGAGTCCAGGATGATTCCCAGGTTGCGTGCGTGGTCTGTGGGGGTTGGCGGGTTTCCGAGGGCGGTGGGCCACCAGGTGTCGCTCCAGGCGTCGGAGTTTGGGCCCATGATGAGTACTTCTGTTTTGTTGGTGTTTAGTTGTAGGCAGCTGTTTTTCATCCATTTGGCCACGGCTTCCATGCCTTCTCGAAAGTTGCGTCTGGCAGTGTTGGACTCGTTGGATAGGGAGAGGATGAGCTGGGTGTCGTCTGCGTATGACACGATGTTGAGTCCATAGGTTCCGACGATGGGGGCAAGTGGAGCCATGTAGACGTTGAAGAGCGTCGGGCTGAGGGAGGAGCCCTGGGGGACTCCGCAGGTGGCAGGTGTGGGGTCTGAGCGGAAAGGGGGGAGTCCGACCCGTTGCGTCCTGCCGGAGAGGAAGGAGCAGAGGGCCTTGTCCTGGATTCCTGCATCGTAGAGTCTGCGTATTAGGGTGCGGTGGGAGACTGTGTCGAACGCCGCTGATAGGTCTAGGAGGATGAGGGCTACTGTTTCTCCTTTGTCCAGTAGGGTGCGGATGTTGTCTGTTGCGGCGAGGAGGGCGGTTTCCGTACTGTGGTTTCTTCTGAAACCGGATTGGGAGGAGTCGAGGATGTTGTGTTCTTCAATGAAGGTGGCGAGTTGGCTGTTGATGGCTTTCTCGATGACTTTCGCTGGGAAAGGGAGCAGGGAGATGGGTCTGTAGTTTTTGAGGTCGGTGGGGTCCGCTGAGGGTTTCATCAGGAG
Organism: Lissotriton vulgaris; assembly: GCF_964263255.1. Classification (NCBI taxonomy): domain Eukaryota; kingdom Metazoa; phylum Chordata; class Amphibia; order Caudata; family Salamandridae; genus Lissotriton; species Lissotriton vulgaris. The sequence goes on along the minus strand of NW_028252262.1, from coordinate 16,140 downwards.
GGGGTTGACCTCGGCGTGTTTCCAGTCGTCAGGGAACGAGGCGGTTGCCAGGGAGCGGTTGATGGTGTGGCAGAGCATGGGTGCGATGGTGTCAGCGGCTCTGTGGAAGATGTGGTGGGGGCAGGGGTCCATGGGGGCCCCTGAGTGGATTGACTTCATTGTCTTCAGTGTGTCTTTGGTGGTGGGGGCTGTCCAATCATCAATCGCTGGTTTCCGGGTGTCGGGGGTGGTTGGTGAGGGTTCAGTGTGTTGGTTGTCTTCGTCGAAGTTGTCGTAGATGCTCTTGATTTTGTGGTGGAAAAAGGTGCTGAGTTTGTCGCAGAGGTCTTGTGAGGGAGGGATGTCGGTAGACTCGCTGGTGGGTTGGGCGAACTCCTTGATGATGCTGAAGAGTTCCTTGCTGTTGTGTGCGTGGGTGGAGATTCTGTCTTCAATCGCCTTTTTCCTCGTTTCTATGATGAGTTAATGGTGAGCGTTGGTGGCGGCTGTGAAGTTGTTGTGGGCTTCTGTGGATTTGGTGTTTCTCCAGGCCTTTTCGAGGCGGCGGCATGTGCACCTGGACTCTCGAAGTTCGGTGGTAAACCATCTGGCTTTTTTGGCACGGGTATTGTTGTTTATCTTGAGGGGGGCTATGGTGTTGGTGCTGTCCGAGATCCATCTATGCAGGGTTCGGGCTGCGGTGTTGGGGTCATCGTTTTTCGCGATGGTTGGGGTGGAGTTGTTGAGTGCGGAGATGAGCTGGTCGTCGGTGATTTTGGTCCAGTTTCTTTGTGGAAGCAGTGATGGTGTGGTGGGGCTGAGTGATGGTGTGGTGGGGCTGAGTGATGCTGGGGTGGCGCTGAATGTTGCTGGAGTGGCGCTGAGTGTTGTTGTGGTGCCGCAGTGTGTTGCTGTGGTGTTCCGCTGAGTGATGAGTGATGCTTTGTTGGTGCTCAGTGATGCTGTGCTGGTGCTGAGTGATGCTACCGTGGTGCTGAGTGATGCTTTGTTGGTGCTCAGTGATGCTGTGCTGGTGCTGAGTGATGCTACCGTGGTGCTGAGTGATGCTGTGGTGGCGCTGAGTGATGCTGGGATGGCGCTGAGTGATGCTGGGGTGGCACTGAGTGATGCTGGGATGGCACGGAGTGTTGCTGGTGTTGCGCTGAGTGGTGGTGTGGTGGTGCATCGTGGTGCTGACTGGTGCTGTGATGGCGCTGACTGTTGCTGTGGTGTCGCTGAGTGGTGCTGTGGTGGCGCAGATTGTTGCTGTGGAGGTGCCAAGTGTTGCTGTACTGGACCTGAGTAATGCTGTGGTGGTGCAGAGTGATGGAGGGGTTGTGCTGAGTGCTGCAGGGTTGCATTTTGTGCTGCTGTAGTTCATTTGAGTGATGCGGGTGTTGCGCTGAGTGATGCAGGAGTTCCACTGAGTGATGAGTGATGCTTTGTTGGTGCTGAGTGATGCTGTGCTGGTGCTGAGTGATGCTATGGTGGTGCTGAGTGATGCTGTGGTGGTGCAGACTGATGCTGGGGTGGCGCTGAGTGATGCTGGGGTGGCACTGAGTGTTGCTGGGGTGGCGTGGAGTGTTGCTGGGGTGGCGGTGAGTGTTGCTGGTGTGTCGCTGAGGTGTTGGTGTGGTGCTGCTGAGTGATGCTGTGGTGGTGCTGAGTGATGCTGGGGTGGCGCTGAGTGATGTTGTGGTGGTGCTGAGTGATGCTAGGGTGGCGCAGAGTTAGGCTGTGGTGGTGCTGAGAGATGCTGGGGTAGCGCTGAGTATTGGTGTGGTGGTGCTGAGTGATGCTGTACTGGACCTGAGTAATGCTGGGGTACATAGTGGGGCGCTTCAACAGTCTCCAGTCGCATTTACTAAGTGTGGAATGGGAGATAAAACATAACAAAGAGGCGAGGGGAGACAGAAACAGGCAGGGAGAGAAGAGAAGAGAAACAAGCACAGATGAGTGACACAAATTAAGCACGCAAAAAAACGTAACAAAGTGAAAGATACCCTAGGTTTGCCTACAACAAGTTTTTGCCGGTAGAGAAAGGAGAGGAGAAGAGGGCAGCTGAAAATGGAGGAACCTGGGAGGTAGGAGGCATGTAGAGGAATGTCTAAGGTAGTAGACAGACACAGTGAGGGAGAAACAGTGCAGTGTGCACTGAAGTCCGGTGATGTGTATGTCCGTTGAATGCTTGCACAGATGGCTCATGGTGTCTGTGTGTGGGGAAACATGCACTGACATCTGGTGGTGTCTATGCCTTGTGAATGTGTGCACTGGTGGCTGATGGTGTCTGTGCCTGGTGCAAGTGTGCACTGACGGCCGGTGTTGTGTCTGCCTGGTGAAAGCGTGCACTGATGGCTGTTGGTGTGTGTGTGTGTGCGACTGAGGAAAGCGTGTATTGACGGCCATTGTTGTGTATGCCTAGTGAAAGCGTGCACTGATGTCTGTTGGTGTGTGTGCGTGCATGGTGAAAATGTGCACTGACGGGCGCTGGTGTGTATGCCTGTTTAAATCATGCAGTGATGCCTGGTGGTGTATCTGTGTGTTCTGGGTGAAATTGTGCACTGATGGCTGGTGATGTGTGTGTGTGTGTGCCTGGTGCAAGTGTGCGCGTGTGTGTGTGCGCCTGATGAAAGCGTGCATTGACGTCTGGTGTTGTGTATGCCTGTTGAAAGCGTGCACTGATGTCTGGTAGTGTGTGTGTGTGCATGGTGTAAATGTGCACTGACGGGCGGTGGTGTGTATGCCTGGTGAATGCGTGCAGTGATGCCTGGTGGTGTATCTGTGTGTGCTGGGTGAAATAGTGCATTATGGCTGGTGATGTGTGTGTGTGTGTGTGCCTGTTGCAAGATTGCACTGATGGCTGGTGGTGTGTGTGTAAATGGTGTAAATGTGCACTGACGGGCGGTGGTGTGTATGCCTGTTGAAAGCGTGCAGTGATTACTGGGGGTGTATCTGTGTGTGCCGGGTGAAATAGTGCACTTATGGCTGGTGATATGTGTGTTCCTGTTGCAAGTGTGCACTGATGGCTGGTGGTGTGTGTGTATGCCTGATGAAATCATAAAATGATGGCTGGTGGTGTGTGTGTGTATGCCTGATGAAAGCGTGTACTGATGGCTGCCTGATGAAAGCGTGTATTGACGGCCATTGTTGTGTATGCCTAGTGAAAGCGTGCACTGATGTCTGGTGGTGTGTGTGCGTGCATAGTGAAAATGTGCACTGACGGGCGGTGGTGTGTATGCCTGTTTAAATCCTGCAGTGATGCCTGGTGGTGTATCTGTGTGTTCCGGATGAAATTGTGCACTGATGGCTGGTGATTTGTGTGTGTGTGTGCCTGGTGCAAGTGTGCGTGTGTGTGTGTGCGCCTGATGAAAGCGTGCATTGACGTCCGGTGTTGTGTATGCCTGTTGAAAGCGTGCACTGATGTCTGGTAGTGTGTGTGTGTGCATGTGTAAATGTGCACTGACGAGCGGTGGTGTGTATGCCTGGTGAAAGCGTGCAGTGATGCCTGGTGGTGTATCTGTGTGTGTCGGGTGAAATAGTGCACTTATGGCTGGTGATATGTGTGTTCCTGTAGCAAGTGTGCACTGATGGCTGGTGGTTTGTGTGTATGCCTGATGAAATCGTGCACTGATGGCTGGTGGTGTGTGTGTGTATGGCTGATGAAAGCGTGTACTGATGGCTGGTGGTGTGTGTGTGTGAGTGTGTGTGTGTGTCCTGAGTAATGGAGTTTGCGAGAAAAAAAATGGAGCTCCAAGAGCGTGCATGAGAGATGAGAGGAAGGGGGGTGAATGGACGAACATGCATGTGAGAGAGATAGGCTGTGGTCTGCGTGTTTGCATTAAAGCATGAAACTTGTTTCATATATTTGTATGCAATGACCGAAACAGCAAAATAAAAGTCTTGTGCCACACTTTGTATTTGTGTGGCTTGTATCACATTTTTGGATTAAATGTCGACTTGTATCACCGAAAAGAATAGCAAGCAAGTAATGAAGTCTGTGGCCTGAGTATTGTGGTTGGCGAGCAAAGGCCGTGCCTGAGAGGGAGGGGGGAGGTGGACTGGACGAACGTGAAGCTGAGTGATAGGTAGGCTGTGGTGTGCGTGTTAGCATGTTTATCCCTCAAATTTTGTAGCAATCTGTGGCCAGAAGAATATTTTTTGCGATAAATAAAAAAATAAAAGGAGACCGAGGAGTATGTGGCCTGAGTATTGTGTTTGGAGAGCGAAGAGCGTGCATGAGAGGGAGGGGGGTGGAATGGACGAAGTTGCAGCTAAGTAAGACAGACTGTCATCTGCGTGTTTGCTTTCAGTAAATGAAAACTCCTAAAAGCATGTAACTTGTAGCATATATCGATATGCAATACCGAAAACTGCAAACTACCAGCCGGGCGCCACACTTGCTACTTATGATGTGACTGTGGATGGTCCGTTGTTTCGTTTCGTTTCCTTTAGCTCCGATTTGCATTTCACAGGGGATGTCCGCCAACAGATATGAATCTTTATGGCTGTGCTTAAAGCACTTTGGTATCCTGGTGTGGTATCGTCACCAGACGGCGCCCCCAGTCCCATGAAAAAAAAAAAACCTGATAGTCCACAGAATAGTGTGAAGAGCGTGCATGAAAGTGAGGGGGGTGGAATAAAGAACATGCAGCTAACTGACAGAGAGGCTGTAGTCGGCATGTTTGCACGCAGTACAAATAAAATTTTAAAAAAATAAATTAAACAAAACATCAAACTTGTCTCATATATTTAGATGCAATGACGGATACAGCCAAATCCAAATCGGGCGCCACACTTTTAGGTATGTTGTGACTTGTGATGCAATGACGGATACTGCCAAATCCAAATCGTGCGCCACACTTTGTACTTATGTTGTGACTTGTATCACATGAAAAGTTAGTTTGCAAGTAATGGATCAAGTATGTGGCTTGAGTAATGGGGTTTAATATAAAACTAAAAAATGGAGAGCGAAGAGCGTGCATGAGAGTGAGGGGTGTGGGGTGGAATAAACGAATGTGCAGCTGACTGAGAGAGATGTTGTGGTGCAGAGGCCATAGTGATAAAGTCGTATGTCACTTCCAAATTTTTTATTAGCACGGAAGTTATGGAGCAATTCTGTGGCCTGAGTAATGTTGTTTGTGAGAAATGACTCTTCTGCCATAGGGTGTTGGCCTCCATTCTTTGCAAAATGCGAGGGTAGCTTCCAATGCGAATGTGAGTAAAGGATGCAATGATGCTGATGGCACCCTCTCTGTCCAGTGAATGTGAGTGAATGTTTTGTTGAGTATGTAAGATGCTTGTTCTGTGTATGTGAGAGAAGCTTGCACTAATGTTGATTGTGCATGCCATTATGTGTGTGTAGGTGATGCTGGGTTGTTGTATGTGCGTGAAAGAAACATGCACTATCTTCTGATAGGATGTGTACGTGGTGTAACCATGTCTTCATTGGCTTGGTTGTGTGTGTGCTAGTAGGTAATGTGGTGTTGCTGAGTGTTGATGTGGTGGTGCAGAGTGATGGAGGGGTTGCGCTGAGTGCTGCAGGGTTGCATTTTGTGCTGCTGTAGTTGATTTGAGTGATGCAGGTGTTGCGCTGAGTGATGCAGGAGTTCCACTGAGTGATGAGTGATGATTTGTTGGTGCTGAGTGATGTTGTGCTGGTGCTGAGGGATGCTATGGTGGTGCTGAGTGATGCTGTGGTTGCGCAGACTGATGCTGGGGTGGCGCTGAATGATTCTGGGGTGGCACTGAGTGTTGCTGGGGTGGCGTGGTGTGTTGCTGGGGTGGCGCTGAGTGTTGCTGGTGTGTCGCTGAGGTGTTGGTGTGGTGCTGCTGAGTGATGCTGTGGTGGTGCTGAGTGATGCTGGGGTGGCGCTGAGTGATGTTGTGGTGGTGCTGAGTGATGCTAGGGTGGCGCAGAGTTAGGCTGTGGTGGTGCTGGGGGATGCTGGGGTAGCGCTGAGTGATGGTGTGGTGGTGCTAAGTGATGCTGTAGTGGAGCTGAGTAAGGCAGGGAGAGAAGAGAAGAGAAACAAGCACAGATGAGTGACACAAATTAAGCACGCAAAAAAACGTAACAAAGTGAAAGATACCCTAGGTTTGCCTACAACGAGTTTTTGCAGTTAGAGCAAGGAGAGGAGAAGAGGGCAGCTGAAAATGGAGGAACCTGGGAGGTAGGGGGCATGTAGAGGAATGTCTAAGGTAGTAGACAGACACAGTGAGGGAGAAACAGTGCAGTGTGCACTGAAGTCCGGTGATGTGTCTGTCCGTTGATTGCGTGCACAGATGGCTGATGGTGTCTGTGTGTGGTGAAATCATGCACTGACGTCCGGTGGTGTCTATGCCTTGTGAATGCGTGCACTGATGGCTGATGGTGTCTGTGCCTGGTGCAAGTGTGCACTGACGGCCGGTGGTGTGTCTGCCTGGTGAAAGCGTGCACTGATGGCTGTTGGTGTGTGTGTGTGCGCCTGATGAAAGCGTGTATTGACGGCCATTGTTGTGTATGCCTATTGAAAGCGTGTACTGATGTCTGGTGGTGTGTGTGCGTGCATGGTGAAAATGTGCACTGACGGGCGGTGGTGTGTATGCCTGTTTAAATCATGCAGTGATGCCTGGTGGTGTATCTGTGTGTGCCTGGTAAAATTGTGCATTGATGGCTGGTGCTCTGTGTGTGTGTGTGCCTGATGCAAGTGTGAGCGTGTGTGTGTGTGTGCCTGTTGCAAGTGTGCACTGATGGCTGGTGGTGTGTGTGTACGCCTGATGAAATCATGCACTGATGACGGGTGGTGTGTGTGTGTATGCCTGATGAAAGCGTGTACTGATGGCTGTTGGTGTGTGTGTGTGTCCTGAGTAATGGATTTTGCGGAAAAAAAATGGAGCTCCAAGAGCGTGCATGAGAGATGAGAGGAAGGGGGGGTGAATGGACGAACATGCATGTGAGAGAGATAGGCTGTGGTCTGCGTGTTTGCGTTAAAGCATGAATCTTGTTTCATATATTTGTATGCAATGACCGAAACTGCAAAATAAAAGTCTTGCGCCACACTTTGTACTTGTGTGACTTGTAACACATTTGTGGATTAAATGTCGACTTGTATCATCGGAAAGAATAGCACGCAAGTAATGAAGTCTGTGGGCTGAGTATTGTGGTTGGCGAGCAAAGACCGTACCTGAGAAGGAGGGGGGGGTGGACTGGACGAACGTGCAGCTGAGTGATAGGTAGGCTGTGGTGTGCGTGTTAGCATGTTTATCCCTCAAAATTTGGAGCAATCTGTGGCCTTATTAATATTGCCTGCGTTAAATTTTAAAAAAAGGAGACCGAGGAGTATGTGGCCTGAGTCTTGTGTTTGGCGTGCAAAGACCGTGCCTGAGAGGGAGGGGGGGGGAGGTGGACTGGACGAACGTGCAGCTGAGTGATAGGTAGGCTGTGGTGTGCGTGTTCGCATGTTTATCCCTCAAATTTTGGAGCAATCTGTGGCCTGATTAATATTGTTTGCGATAAAAAAAAAAGGAGACCGAGGAGTATGTGGCGTGAATATTGTGTTTGGAGAGCGAAGAGCGTGCATGAGAGGGAGGGGGGGTGGAATGGACGAAGGTGCAGCTAAGTGAGCTAGCCTGTCATCTGCGTGTTTAAATGAAAACTACCAAAAGCATGTAAATTGTATCAAATATCGATATGCAATACCGAAAACAGCAAAGTACCAGCCGGGCGCCACACTTGCTACTTATGATGTGACTGTGGATGGGCCGTTGTGTTTTACGTTTCCTTTAGCTCCGATTTGCATTTTACAGGGGATGTCCGCCAACAGATAAGAATCTTTATGGCTGTGCTTAAAGCACTCCAGTTTCCTGGTGTGGTATCGTCACCAGACGGCGCCCCCAGTCCCTCAATAAAAAAAAAAACTGATGGTCCACAGAATAGTGCGAAGAGCGTGCATGAGAGTGAGGGGGAGTGGAATAAAGAATGTGCAGCTGACTGACAGAGAGGCTATAGTCGGCGTGTTTGCCTGTTTGTTATGTTATGTTAAAATCAATTTATAAAGCGCTCGTACGCCCGTGGGCTTCATGGCGCTATAGGAAGTGTGAAGAATCCGTACAACATACACTAAGCTAACAAAGGCTAATGGTAGGCTTGAGAGAACAACCAGGTTTTTAGTGCCTTGTGAAAGGTGAGTAAATCCTTACTCTGCCTAATCGGTAAGGGGATGGAGTTCCAAAGTAAGGCTGCTAGATGGCGAAAGCAGCAGCCACCCTGTCGCTTCCTTTTAAAGCGAGGCACCTCCAATAGGGATTTTTGAGCAGAGCGCAGGCTTCTAGTGGGGGTATATTTAGAAACCAGACTGCGAATAAAGGCAGGGCCTTTATCTTGTGTGGCCTTGAAGGTGATACAGCCAGCTTTAAAGGCTATGCGCTGGGAAATCGGAAGCCAGTGTAGCTTTTCTAGTCCTAGTTTAATAGAAGACCATTTTGGCTGTTGTAAAATGAGTCTAGCCGCCTGATTCTGGACTAGTTGAAGTCTCTTCGACAGGCCCACTGGAAGTCCCAGGTAGACGCTGTTGGAATAGTCCAGGCGGGACATGACCAAGGCAATAGTAACCTGGATTAAGGCAGACTGGGTGAGTAAGTGAGCAATTTTTTTTATTTTCCTCATTTGGAAAAAGCTTGCGGAGACCACGGCACCCACCTGGGTTTTTAAGGACAGGTCCGTATGGAGCGTGATATCTAGGCTCTTTACAGCAGTGGACCTTACAGGGGGGGTGCCCAGGTCTGCTGGCCAGTAGTTGACACTCCAGCTGGATAAACTGTTCCCGGGCAAAAGTAGTTCTGTTTTGCCCGGGTTAAGTTTTAGATGGTTTTCGTTCATCCAGCATTGGATGTGTCTCATGGTGTTCTGAAATTCGGACACAGCATCGCGGATGTTCAGTTGGAATAATAGCTGTAAATCGTCCGCATAATTGAACACCGTGACTTTAAATTTCTTAAGGGAATGAAGAAGAGGGCAGAGATAAAGATTAAATAATAAGGGGGATAATGACGACCCCTGCGGGACTCCACAGGTGGATGTATGCCTAGTGCCTATAAAGCTGCCTAGTTGAATTGCCTGAGTCCGGCCCTCGATAAAGGAAGTGATCCAGCTCAACGCTGGTCCTCTCAGGCCAGCCTGTTCGACACGGTTGAGCAAGATGTCATAGTCAACCGTGTCAAACGCAGCCGAGTTTGCGGCCAGTAAAGCTAAATAATTTAAATTAACAAAAGCATCAAACTTGTCTCACATATATTACATGCAATAACGGTTACTGCAAAATCCAATTAGAGGTTGGCCTGGGCAGAAATGCGAGTCACGGCCTGGCGGCCGTAAAGTGTGAACCAGTGGCCAGGGTAAGGGGCAGAAATGCGAGTCACGGCCCATAAGAGTGAGGGGGGGAATAAAAAAACGTGCAGCTGACTGACATAGAAGCTGTAGACGGCGTGTTTGCGCGCAGGAAAGCTAAATAATTAAAATTAACAAAAGCATCAAACTTGTCTCATATATATTACATGCAATAACGGATACAGCAGTGGCCGGGGTAATGGGCAGAAATGCGAGTCACGGCCCATAAGAGTGAGGGGGGGAATAAAAAACGTGCAGCTGACTGACAGGAAGCTGCAGTCGGCGTGTTTGCATGTTTGCGCGCAGTAAAGCTAAATAATTAAAATTAACAAAAGCATCAAACTTGTCTCATATATATTATATGCAATAACGGATACAACAAAATCCAATTAGAGGTTGGCCTGGGCAGAAATGCGAGTCGCGGCCTGGCGGCCGTAAAGTGTGAAGCAGTGGCCGGGTTAAGGGGCAGAAATGCGAGAAGTATGAAGCAGTGGGCGGGGTAAGGGAAGCCTTTGAAGAGCAAGGCAGGGGCATAGAAGCGCGTTCACGAGCACGTGCACTTCTACAAATCCGCATCGTAAAAAGTCAGTTTTGTGGTTTGGCTGCAGTAGGTCTCTGCGAGACCTAAAAATGGAGGCACAACAACAGTTGGAGAAAACAAAGGAGAAAAGCCCAAAGGCAGAGGCAGGGGAGGCAGAAGCAAAAATTGGTCACAGTAGCCAATGAGCCAGAAGTTCCAGATAAAAGGGCGATTCATTTATCCAATATTTAACACACTGTTGCAGAACTCCAGCTTTTATCATTGGGACTATCTTTTTGTCGAGGCAACGATTTCAAATATCCCCAATCTCGGATAGATGTTTTCAAATTTATTAGGAAATTGAAACTTATAAAACACTTTAAACTCAACCAAACAACTGAAACTCTGAACACAACCAAGAAGGTCCATACTATAGATGAATTAGCTCAGGTTTGTGACATTCCATTACTGAAATCCTTACATTCATTAGCTCAAGATGAAAGTAATTCAGTGAATTCTGCACAAGAGAATCTGGTAGAAATGGGCATTTCATGTAAATCCAGTGCACTAACCCCCTTTCGACCCCCTTCATCATTTATACCTATGATGCCTAAAGACGCTATTGACATTTTTAGTGACTCTGTTATACCCTTGACCCGGTCACTCTACTACCGCACGGCCCCCATGTGCCCGGATTTTGCTGCCATTGCCTGCTTGGCCCTCTTGCTGCCGCCTCTCCTTAGGGCCTCTGCTCTCCAGGCTTGCCCTCGCTCTCCCCCGCTCCGCTTTCCAGCTCTTTCCAAACCCCCCTCTGCTCCCCACTGCTGCTCTCCTGTAGCCCCGCCCCCTTCTCCTGTCTCCCACTCCCCATTCGCCGCCCCGCTCCCGCCTCCCAGCTGCTCCTCCCTCCCACTTCGCCATAAATGACGGGGACCGCGTGTACATGCAGCGGCCACGCGCAGCGGGCACGCTGATTGCACGCCAAAGGCGCGCAAAAAGGCAAGCCCGTCTATGCCCGTCCGTGCCTGGACCACGCCAAGCGCCAGAACCCCTGGACCCCGCCAGAGCCAGCCAACCCGACTGAGTTACGACGCCGCCACCCTCCACGCACTCAACACTGGCCGACATCCAGCCTGTTACCAAGCCACTCCGAAACGCACCCACAGAGCCTTCACCTGCCACGCCTGCTACTTCACCTGCACTCGGTCCTGCACCACGCCAGCCATAACAGCCACCAAAAACAACCACCTCAAGTGCATCCTGCTCAACACCTGCTCCATCCACAGGCACGCCGTCGAACTATGGGACCTTCAGGACAAAACGGCACCAGACGTTGCCTTCTTCACGGAAACCTGGATGAATGCCTCCTCAGCCCTCGACATCGCCATTGCTATCCCGGACGGCTACAAGATCATCCGGAGGGACCGCGACAACCAGACCGGAGGAGGCATCGCCATAGCCCACAGAAACACTATCCGCATCACGACCAACACCGACGACACCCTCGCCACCGCAGAGCACCTGCACTTCCAAATTTCACACCGGCCCCAAGTCCACCCTCAGAGGAACCCTCATCTACAGACCCCCGGGACCACACTCACACTTCAGTGAGGCCATCGCAGACTTCATCAGCCCACTCGCCCTCGCCTCTCCCAACTACATCCTCCTGGGAGACCTCAATTTCCACCTGGAGAACGACCAGGACAACAACACCACCGCCCTACTAGACAACCTCGCCAACCTCGGATTCAAGCAACTGGTCAAAACCCCCACCCATTACGCCGGCCACACGCTCGACCCTGTCTTCTCCTCCAGCAACCACATCTCCTTCAGCCACACCACCGAGCTCCACTGGACCGGCTACAGCTGCGTATACTTCAACTTCAGGAAAGCAACGACAAACCACCGCCCTCAACAAACCCCCCCAAAGATGCTGGAGCAAGATCACCACCGGCCAAATCACCACCTCCTTGCGCCTTAACCCTCCCACCAACACCACGGACCCCAACGAAGGAGCCCGCAACCTCACATAGTGGATCAACGACTCTGCCGACACCCTTGCTCCACTGAAAAACCCTCCAAGCAACCTCAACAGCAAGAAAGCCACGTGGTTCACCAACTATCTCAAAGACTCCAAGAAATCCTGCTGTGACCTCGAGAAAGCCTGGTTCCACAACCAGTCAACGGACAACATGACAGCCCTCAAGAACGCCACCCGCAAACACCACCAGCTGATCCGCACCACCAAAAGGTCATCCTTCAGAGATCGACTGGACAACAATACCCACAACAGCAAGGAACTCTTCAACATCGTGAAAGAGCTCTCCAACCCCAACGCCAGCAACAACAAGATCACGCCTTCTCAAGACCTCTGCAACTCTCTGGCCACTTTTTTTTTTACCGTAAGATCGTCGACATACACGACAGCTTCGGCGCTCAGAACACGTACCCCACCACCGAACCTACACCCCCCACCACCACCATGTGCGCCTGGACTCAGTTCAGCACGAAGATACCACCCACACGATGAACACCATCCACTCGGGCTCCCCAGCCGATCCCTGCCCACACCACATCTTCAACAAAGCCGACTCCATCATCGCACCCAAACTTTGGGACATCATCAACAACTCCTTCATATCCGCCACCTTCCCGGAGAGCTGGACGCACGCAGAGATCAGCGGCCTCCTGAAGAAACCCACCGCAGACCCCTAAGACCTCAAGAGCTTCTGCTCCATCTCGCTCCTCCCCTTCCCTGCAAAAGTCATCGAGAAAACCGTCAACAAAAAGCTGGCAACCTTCCTGGAGACGAACGGCTCCCTCGACCCATCGCAGTCCGGATTCCGAGCCAACCACAGCACCGAGACCGCCCTCATCGCGGCCACCGACGACAACCGGACCCTGCTGGACAATGGAGAAACCGCCGCCCTCATCCTGTTCGACCTTTCGGCTGCGTTCAACACGGTCTACCACCGCACCCTGACAACCCGCCTCCGCCACGCCGGGATCCAAAGAAAGGCCCTGGAATGGATCACCTCCTTCCTGTCCGGCAGAACCCAAAGAGTCTGTCTCCCGCCCTTCCTCGCAGAAGCCACCAAGATCATCTGCGGCGTACCTCAAGGCTCCTCGCTCAGCCCCACCCTCTTCAACGTCTACATGAGCCCCCTCGCAGCCATCGCACGCAAGCACAACCTCAACATCATCTCCTACGCCGACGATACCCAACTGATCCTCTCCCTCACCAACGACCCCACCTCCGCCAGAGCCAGCTTCCAAGACGGAATGAAAGACATCGCAGACTGGATGAAGCTCAGCCACCTGAAACTGAACTCAGACAAGACGGAAGTCCTCATCCTCGGCCCATCCATCTCCGCCTGGGACGACTCCTGGTGGCCCCCTGCTCTGGGCCCCCCACCCAAGCCCAAGGACCACGCACACAACCTGGGCTTTATTCTTGACTCCTCCCTCACGATGGCCAAGCAAGTTAACGCCGTTACCTCCCCCTGCTTCAACACTCTCCGCATGCTCCGTAAGATCTTCCGCTGGATCCCCACTGGAACCAGGAAAACGGTCACCCAGGCCCTCTGCACCAGCCGTCTGGACTACGGGAACGCCCTCTACGGTGGGACCACCGCCAAACTCTCCAGCGCATCCAGAATGCCTCAGCACGACTCGTATTGGACATCCCCCGACACAGCCACATCTCCGCCCACCTGAGGGACCTGCACTGGCTCCCCGTCAGCAAAAAAGGATCACTTTTAGACTCCTCACCCATGCACACAAGGCTCTCCACAACTTGGGCCCCGAATACCTCAACAACCGCCTCACGTTCTACACGCCAACCCGCCAGCTCCGCTCCGCCAGCCTCACCCTCACCACCGTCCCACGGATCCGCAGAACCACCACCGGAGGAAGATCCTTCACTTGGCGGCCAAGACCTGCAACACCCTCCCCACCCACCTACGACTCACCCAGGACCATCTCTCCTTCAAGAAGCAACTCAAGACCTGGCTTTTCGAGCAGTAGCAGCCCCCCTCACAGCGCTTTGAGACCCTATCGGGTGAGTAGCTCGCTTTACAAATACTCTGGATTGATTGATTGAGGATCTGAAAGAACTGAATAGAAAAGTATTGATAAAAGAAAAGCATAGAACCCACAAGGAAAAACAATACTCTATACTAATGCGGAAACTAAGAAACAATAGCGATGTGATCATTAACAAATCTGACAATGGGGGAAACATAGTGATTTGGACTTGTGATTTTTATATGCAAGAGGCAAACAAGCAATTAGAGGATTTGGAATGCTACCGAAAAGCCACATTCACGGACCTGAAAAACATCAAAGAAACAGTATTCAAGCTACTGTCTGAATGGAAGAGAATGGGGTTGCTTAGTAAGAATGAATTTGGATTCCTAAACAATGGTTACCCTAAGACACCGGTTCTTTACTTTATCTCCAAGTTACACAAGAACATTACAACTGTACCTGGAAGGCCAATAAAATCAGCTCAGAAGGGACTGTTAGAAGCGATATCTAAATATTTGACTACTTTCTCCAAGAGCATGTGGCAGCTCTGCCTAATATATTCGTGACACTGGGCACTTTTTATCCAAAATACAATCAGCAGAATGGAACCAAGATTATGTCTTGTTGGTTATGGATATCAGTGCTCTATATACCAGTATACGTCATGAAGATGGAATAGTAGCAGTCAAACACTTTTTATCCAAGTGCCCTGTGGAATACTACCAACAAAATAAAATGCTTCTTGCCATGATTGAAACATGCCTAACCAATAATTACTTTATCTTCAACACAGAAGTGTATCAGCAGTATGCTGGGTGTGGCGATGGGGGCGTGCTTCTCCCCTAGCTATGGGTGCTTGCATATTGGCTACTGGGAGGAGCGCGTCCTGAGAGCCACCCACAAGACACTGTTTGATGCACATGTTAAACATTGGTGGCGGTACAACGACGATGTGTGTGTCATATGGGAGGAATCTGTAGAAAGTGCATATGACTTTGTAACAATCAACAATGACAATGACCTCAACTTGAGTTTTACGGCAGAAGCTAGTAAGGACAGAGTCCAATTGTTGGATGTGGAGGTTTACATTGAGTGGAACACTATACACACCAAACTGCACAGAAAAAGTACAGCTGGAAATTCGGTGCTACATGCTGAAAGTTTGCATCCTAAACACTTGATAAGGAGTATCCTCTATGGAGAATTCTTGAGAATAATACTGATATGTAATTCTGATGGTGATCTTAGGGTGTGCCAATCGGAGGCGTTCCAGAGGTTTAAAAACAGAGGGTACAAAGAAAAGGAACTAAAAGTGGTCCTGGACAGAGCTAATGCTCCGATTACAAATGAGGAAACAAATAATGTCCAGCCAATACTTCATGCACCTGTTAGCAATAGCAACTCTCCTAAAACTGATAACACAGTTAGACTAATTACATCTTATACCAAACAGGAGAACCAGTTTAAAAAAAAAATCTATAAAAACTGGCTTATCATAAGAACAGATTTAACCATGTCTCAAATTGTACCAGAGCTTCCGCAAATTACTTTCAGACGTGTCCACTCTATGAGGGATGCATTGGTGAGAACTAGTCCGGAAGTTAGAGACACTGGCAACTGGTTGTCCAACAGAGTGCTTTTTTTAAATGTAGTACATGCAGGGTATGCAAATATGGCAGAAACATAAGTGAGATATCTACAGCATTTGATCTATTCCTATTAAAATTACTAAGTTTTTAACCTGTAGAATGGATTTTGCTGTTCATGTTTTAGAATGCTCATGTAAAATGAGATACGTGGGCAGCACTAAGTTGCAAGCCTTTAATCACATATTGCAACATTTGAGGGTGATAGTAAACTCTGACCCCAACTACCCCATTGCAAGACACTTTAAACATGTGCACAACAATAACCTGAAGGAACTTAGTTATTATGTTGTTGACACTGTGCCGAGATCTATAAGGGGTGACAATAGGGAGAAAAAGTTGAGACAACTTGAGTCATAATATATTCTAACCTTTGATACAAAGATGCCCAATGGTCTTAATAATGGAGAAGAAATGCACCATTTCCTGTAGCAAACTGTGATGATGTTTATATATAGATGTAGAAATATATGATGAACTGTACTCTTTTATGGTTTCTAATTTTCTATTCTTCTACCATTTTAAACCCCAATTTTTTATCCTGTGGTTTTAGTCATGTTTTTTAGACAAGGTTTTTTCATGGGTTTTATCGGAAAATTCCA